>NW_025833317.1:51537-181934 GCF_002878395.1 Capsicum annuum | reverse complement strand
AAGTTAGTTGTAACACCCCGCATTTTTGAGATAGACTTTGAACCATCATTCTAATGTGTGTAAAATCTAATACCATGATTTACATTTTAATACATGAGTCATGACCTTCATCCTAATGTTCTAAGTTCTTATGAGGTGAAAAATATTCATATAAATTACTTACAGCAAAGTCGAGCTAAGAGCCTTTGATACGGCCAAATTTTGTTGTTTGATTCCATAAGGGTAAACTTTAAATATGCATAACTTTTTAATCTAATACCCGAGAAAAATGTTATGGTTTTTTTGTGAGAGACAGTAAGGGTTCGCGATTTGGCCATGATGCGTTGCTCTCTCCATGTGATTGGGGCATAATGCATTGCTTTCTCTATGAAATATATGATGCGATGTGGAGATTATTCCCTCTCTGCTTTATCTTATTAAAAGCCAAGGGGCACTTTGGTCCTTTCCCCTTATCCCTAATTGTCCATGGCATGAATTAAAGCACCCAGAAAAGAATTATTTGTCCATCTTCTTCAAATCAATTCACATAAAAACCATCCCTTTTCTCAAGAAAAATAATTCAAGATTCAAGTTCAAGATTCATCTAGTGAGGTATGTGTGATGTTCATCAAAGGACCCTTTTCACCCATGGAGTCCAAGAATCCTCTTTTAGTTTAAATTATGAGTTTTTACATGTTAAAGTTGAACTAACTCCACGAATCTCTTGTTAATTTTAGTACATGACATGTTTACAAGTGTTTTCAAGTGTGATAAGCCATTTTATGTGTTGAGTATTAATATTCCCATGTCAAATACCTAATTTATGATGCTAGTCATTCAATCATGTTGTCCCATCATGTTTTACCCATTCCCATGTTTAAGTTCATCACTTTAATGTTTTTGATGGAGTTCTTATGTTTTGGATTCTTGAACAATGATTCCCTACAATGTTTTTAAAGCTTTCATAATGCATTATTATTGGTATTATTTCCAATCAGTGTTGCTAGGTTATGAACACCCAATACCTATGTGTTTATTTGCATTTTAGATCTTTCAAGTGATGATTTCAGTTAAACTATAAGTATTACTATTTACTCAATTTTTATTGTCAGGATGAGCAATACCAATTGTTATGTCCAGTCGAACTTAAGTCACTGCTAGTTTTAGTTTAGTAGGGAGTAGGATTTAGCACCGAGCAGACCCAGGGATAGGGGCTCACCTTCCAATAGAGGGTGTGACCCTTAGTAATAATCCATGAGTTCCATAACTACATAGACAACATAGGTTTGAGATGTCTTCCTGCCAGTTGAGGGTTGACATAGATCTCATGAGAGCACTTGCCAGTAGAGGGTGACTCCTTAGTCCTTTAGGACATTAATTTAGTGGATCCACACAACCAGTGTTAGTACCCATGGCACGATACTGACATCCTTCCAACTGGGGTTATAGGTTGGGCCCCAATTAGCTCAAATTGAGGCATGTCGGTTAGATGATACCTCCCATAATTTTAATATAATTTTAGTCTAATTTCAGTTCAGGTTTGCTTGACTAAGTGTAAATACTTTATGATATTTAGTTTTACAGGTTGCCTTTCCGATTATAGATTATCTCAGTAACATAACAGATGTACACTTTGTCTTGCATTCTTTGATTTTACATGTTCATAAATTCAAGTATAGTTACCCCATCCATTTCACCCTATCCTCATCTCATATACTAGTATATTCAAAGTACTGACTATATACTCTTCTTTGCACTATGATTTATTGTATCATAGGTTTGGATGTTTAGTCTCCCAACCATACTTAGACAACCCAGCGTTACAGCAGCAACAATAGTGGTAATTCCTCACCCTTCGAGGACATATTATCTCTCATTTATTTACTTTAATATTTCATTATTTTTTGTTAGTCAAAGTTAGTTGGGGGCCTATCCCATCAATTACTCAGTCAGTTTGGAGGCTTTCAAATGCTCAAACAGTCAGCTAGAAAGTTAGTCAGCTTTATCAATTTTATTAATGGTTTTTAGATAGAATATTTTGTTTTTAGTATCTTTTCATGTGTTTAAGACTTGTGATTAAGTCATACTATTAGTATTCAAACTTGCATTACTTTATTAGTTTATCTTCTAGATAGATTTTTTATTACTATTTTATTCAGTGCTCATAGCAGGTACTGGCTCATGGGTTAGCTTGTGGTCACTTATGGCCGTAAGCACAATTGTTGTGACTTAGGATAGTCTTAGGTCGTGAAAAAACTTGGTATCAGATCCTAGGGTTTTAAAGTATCCTAGGGATTCTAAAAGTCACTTGAGTAGAGTCTTGTGCATGATTGTAAAGCTCACCCCACTTATGGATGAAAGGTTATGAGATGTTTTAGGAAAAGATTCCCTTCTTTAAGTGTTCATGTTGTGCGAAAGAGCATGAGATCTATTTAAATTCTTTTTCTAATTTATACTTTATTGTATTTATAGATAAGCCTCCTAGGAGAAACAATGGAAGAAGGAATGGCTATAAGCCCACACCACCACGTATTCAGGAAGATCCCCTGAATGAACATATGTCTAACGCTGAGTTTAGGGCCGCTTTCACTACCTTAGCCCATTTGGTAGATGCTTAAAAAAATCAGCAGGTTGTTGCTCCAGCCAATCTAGTTGCCAATACATCTGCAGCGAATATTAAGGATTTCACCTGAATGAATCCCTCTTTATTTTTAGGATCCAAGTTTGAGGAGGATCCACAGGAATTTTTGGATATGGTGTAGAAGGTGATTGATATTATGGGCATCACTTTGAGTGAGAGTGAAAAATTGGCTGCATATTAGTTGAAAGATGGATCTCACACTTTATTTAGTGAGTGAAAGAAGGATAAAGATGTTGAGGTAGGGCTTATAGAGTGGGAGTAGTTTGCCACAACTTTTTTAGATAGGTTTTCCCCCTTGGAGTTAAAAGAAGCTAAGGTGTAGGAGTTTATTAATTTGAAATAAGGTAATATAAGTCTGAAGGCATACTCGCTAAGTTTAGTTAGTTGGCGAGGTGTTCTTCTTCGATTGTGGCTGATAATAGGTCTAGAATGAGTAAGTTTGTATCTGGTGTATTTGATAGTATGGTCAAGGAGTGTAGGTCCAATATTGATTAATGAGATGGACTTATCTAGACTTATGGTTCATACTTAACAAATTGAGAAAAAAAAAACTTAAGGGGAAAAAGAGAGAGAATAAAAAGGCTAGAATAGGAACTTTCAACTTTACACAATCGAGGTCAGAGGGTGGTAACCGTTCATAGTTCTATTAGAAAATTTTAGCCCCAAATCCATCTACAGATAGTGTGCCAGTGCCAAAGTTAAGGAATGACTGTCAGGATAGGGCACTAGGGTCTAAGTCCCAGGGTAGCATGAACAGTAGTCGTACTAATTATCTTTGTGGGAAGTGTAGTAGAAATCATCATGGTGTATGTAGAGCTAGCAGTGATGTGTGTTTTGTATGTGGATAAGCAGGCCACAGAGTCAGGGATTGCCTCACGCTGGGTAGCAGGGTCAATTTAATCATCTTTTAGCTCCAACCAATAACCCACTCAGTAGGGTACCACTTCCAGTGCAACCAGTGGGCAGCGCCAGAATAGTTTGTATGCCCACTAGACACAGCATGATCGGGAAAGTTCTCCTGATGTGATTAAGGATACATTACAGGTTTTCCATCTCTATGTTTATATTTTATTAGATCCCAGAGCTTCAGTTTCTTTTGTGACTACTTATATAGCCCTCAATTTTGGTTTCATTCCTGAATCATCAGCAAAATATTTCTCAGTGTCTAACCTAGTAGGTAAATCTATTATAGTTAGATGGGTATACAGAAATTGCCCAGTCAGAGTATCTCAATAGATCTTGCTAAGTTAAAGATGATTGATTTTGATGCCATTCTTGGCAAAGATCAGCTCTACTCATTCTATGCTTTATTTGACTGCAGAAATAGAGTCATTCAGTTTAAGTTTCCCAATGAATAAGTTATTGAATAGAGGGGTAGTACCTCAGTGCGTAGGGGTCAAATTGTTTCATATCTTAGGGAAAGAAAGATGATATTCAAAGGGTGTGTTTACCATCTTGTTCGAGTCAAAGACTAAAGCTCTGAGACTCCCAGTCTCGTTTCTGTTTCAGAAGTAAAGGAATTTCCACATGTGTTCCCTAAAGATCTTCTCAAAGTTCCTTCCGAGAGTGAAATTGACTTCAAAATAGATCTCCTTTCAGATACCCAACCTAACCGTATTCCACCTTATAGAATGGTTCCAGCTGAGCTTAAGGAGTTGAAAGATCAATTGAAATATCTCTTAGATAAAGGATTCAACAAGCCTAGTGTTTCTCTTTGGGGTGCTCCAGTCTCGTTCGTGCGTAACAAAGACTATTCTCTCAGAATGTGCATTGATTATCACCAATTGAACAAAGTCACAATCAAAATCAAATATCCTCTTCCCAGGATTGATGACATATTTGACCAACTTCATGGTGCCAGTTACTTCACTAAGATAGACTTCGGATTCAGCTATCATCATCTTAGAGTCAGAGAATGTGACATTCCAAAGATAGCCTTCAAAACTCGATATGGTAACTTCAAATTTTAAGTTATGTCTTTTGGACTAACAAATTCCCCTACAATTTTTATGGACTTAATGAATAGAGTGTTGAAGCAGTACTTGGACTTGTTCATCTTAGACTTTATTTATGACATTTTTTTATATTCTCATAGTGAAAATAATCATGCATACCATTTGAGAATTATGTTGCAGACCTTTAGAGCTTAATAATCTTTCACCAAATTTAGTAAGTGTGAATTTTGGCTAATATCAGTATCTTTTTTTAGTCACATTGTTTTCGGTAATGGCATTAAAGTTGACCCTCAATAGACCAAAGCAGTGAGAAACTGGCCCAGACCTAACTCTCCATCAAATATCAGGAGTTTTTTCGGTTTGGTGGCTATTACAGATGGTTTGTTGAGGGGTTTTCTTCTATTTTATCCCCCATGTCTTGATTAACTCATAAGAAAGCCAAATTTCAGTGGTCAGATTCGTGCAAGAAGAGTTTTCAGGAGTTGAAGTCTCAACTCACCTTAACCCCAGTCTTGACCTTGCCAAATGGTTTGGGTGGTTTTATATTTTACTTTGATGCTTCTAGATTTGTTCTTGGTTGTGTATTGATATAGAGAGGTAAGTTCTCTAGATAGATTAAACCCCATAAAAAGAATTATATCCTTCCCATGATATTGAGTTGGCAACTGTTGTTTTTGCTATGAAAATTTGGAGGCACTATCTTTACAGGGTTCATGTTGATGTGTTCATGGATTACAAAAGTTTATAGTTTATATTTTTGGAGAAATGTTTAAATCTTTGTCAGAAAAGGTGGCTTGAATTGTTAAAAGATTGTGAGATGATTTTATGGTATTATTCAGGCACGACCAATATAGTGAAAGATGCCCTTAGCATAGTGTCTATGGGTAGTATTGCTCATGTTGAGGAGCATAAGAAGAAGTTAGTCCAGGAGATTTATCAACTTACTAAATTAGGTGTTCGATTGATTGACTCAGTTGAAGGAAATGTATGGGTTCAGAATGGTTCAAAATCGCCATTGGTTGCCGAAGTGATGGAAAAAAATATAGGGATCCCAATCTTGTTAAGTTGAAGAAATCAGTTAGAGAAAAGAAAGTAGAGGTTTTCTTTCAGGGGAGATGGTGTGTTATGTTTCCAGGGTAGGTTATGTGTTTTGTGTGTTAATGGGTTGAGGCAGAGAATTTTGGTAGAAGCGCATAGTGCATGGTATTCCATTAATCTAGGGGACACTAAGATGTACCGTGACTTATAGAAATCTATTGGTGGAATGGTATGAAAAAGGGTATTGTAGAGTATGTGGATAAGTGTTCAAATTTTTAGTAGGTTAAAGTTGAGCACTAGAGGACTAGTGGTACATTTTACGAGTTCAATAGCCCCGGTTGGGAATAGGAAGTGTTGAACATGGATTTTGTGATGGGTTTGCCTCATACGCATCATCAGTATGATCGATTTGGGTCACAATAGATAAAATGAAAAAATCAGCTTATTTATTACCAGTTAATACTTCATACTCAACTGAGGATTATACCAAGCTTTACATGAGGGAGTTGGTTAAGTTGCATGGGATTCTATTGTCTATCATATCAAATAGAGGTACTCAGTTTACCTCTTAATTTTGTAAGGCCTTTTAGAAGGGGCTTGGTACCCCAGTTCATCTTAGTATAACTTTGCATCCTTTGACAGATAGTTAGGTAGAGAGGACCATTCAGACCTTAAAGGATATCTTGAGAGCGTGTGTCTTTGATTTTAAAGGTAGTTGGGATGACCACTTACTTTTATTGAGTTTGCCTCCAATAACAGCTATAACTCCAGTATCCAAATGGATTTATTTGAGGATCTCTATGGTAGGAGATGTAGATATCCTATTGGTTGGTCGGAGAGCAGTGAGGCTTCTTTAATAGGACCAAATTTAATAATTGATGTGATGGAGAAAGTTCAGTTGATTAAATAAAGGATGAAGACATCCCAAAGCGGTCAGAAATCCTATGTTGATATGAGAAGAAGAGATCTTGAGTTTGAGGTTGGTGAATAAGTCTTTTTGAAAATCTCTTCCATGAAGGGAGTGAAGAGATTTGGCAAGAAGAGGTAGCTCAGTCCCCGATATATTGGCCCTTATAAAATCTTGAACTATTTTGAGAAGGTAGCTTATGAGCTAGAGTTGCCTGTAAATTTGGCCTCAGTTCATCTAATGTTCTATGTTTCTTTGTTAAATAGATGCATTGGTGATTAAACTGTTGTTGTTCCTTAAAATAGTATAGATGTTCAGGATAGCCTTTCCTACGAAGAAGTTCAAGTTGAGATCCTTGATCGTCAGATTCATAGGCTAAGGGATAAAGAAGTTTTCGTGGTTAATGTTCTATGGAGGAATCATTCTATTGAGGGAGATACTTGGGAAGAAGAAACAAATACATGGGCCTTGTATCCTCATCTTTTCTCTATGAATTCAGACTCAGCTTGAAGTAATAATTTTCTTTAGGTTGACTCTTTTCGTTCACTATTCTAGCTATACAACTATTCTTATTTCATATAATGTATCATTTTTTAGACCCAGTTATTTGATCATGTTTCAACTTAGCAGTATTCAGTATAGACTCTTAGTATTCTTAGTATCTCAGCTTAATTAGTTTTATTCGAGGATGAATGATTCGAGGGGGGAGAAAATATAACACTCCGTATTTTTGGGCTAGACTTTGAACCATCATTCCAACGCGTGTAACCTCTAATGCCATGATTTGTATTTGAATACATGAGTCATGACCTTTATCCTAGTGTGTTAAGTGCTTATGAGGTGAAAAATATTCATAGAAATCACTTAGAGAAAAGTTAAGCTAAGAGCCT
Source organism: Capsicum annuum (assembly GCF_002878395.1). Lineage (NCBI taxonomy): Eukaryota > Viridiplantae > Streptophyta > Magnoliopsida > Solanales > Solanaceae > Capsicum > Capsicum annuum. The sequence goes on along the minus strand of NW_025833317.1, from coordinate 174,524 downwards.
TTGATTCAGCCAAATTTTGGTGTTCAATTCCATAAGGGCCGAGTTTAAATGTAAATAACTTTTTATATACATGGAAGTTTTAAGCTCAAGACCCACCAATTTTGCATTAATCCGATACCCGAGCAAAGAGTTGTGGTTTTTATCATGAGAGGAAGTAAGGGTCCGTGATTTGGCTGTGGTACGTTGCTCTCTCAATACGATTGGGGCGTGATGCGTTACTCTCTCCACGCAATATGGGATTTAATGTGTAGCTTATTTCCCCTGTAACGCCCCGAGTCTAGTACCCAAAATGCCACACGGTGCTCATGATCATAAAGGACCATAAGCTAACCCATGACTGATATTTGTTCGTGTACACTACATAATATTCTATATAAATACATAAATAAAGGATGAATGGCCATAAGGTTCAAAGATCTGATAAAACATAACATCTGAAGATATGGTATATCAATACCAAAACAACTAAAATAATTGTCTGAACATGCTAGTCCAAAAGCCTTTAAACTGTCTGAATAAGGAGTTGATGGGACATGTCCCCAACTAACTCCAACTACTGAAATAAATTAATTAATGAGATAATAAAGTAATGGTCATGTCCTCAAAGGATAAGGACTTATTGCTAACTCTGACTGTCGAGACTAGAATGCTACTGATGCTCTGGAGCTCATGCTTCTAAACCTATGGTATAAAACACCATAGCAAAAATGCGTCAGTACGATTGAATGTATTGGTATGCATGGGAGTTGATGTGTGAGCTGATGCTACCACATTTGAAGCTTTTAACTCTGAATAATTGCGAGGTCTTAAGCAACTTTTGTTGTTTTTGATTGCTTTTAATGTGCTAATGCAGCTACAAGTGATCGAGGAGAAAACCAAAGGAAAGAAGAATAAATCAGCTGAAATCTGGTGTAAATAAGCTGAAGTATAGCTGACGTAAATTTTGAAGTGACGTCATACATGGGACAGGCTGTCGGCAATGTTAGAAGCAGATAATACTGATTTCTAGTGAAGTTGTGATGGCAGTTGTCATGCACCGTCAAGAATTTTGACATGCCATCATTTTTTCCATCTGAAGAGTCAGAAGATAACAATTCACTGGAACCTTTGACGACATCTCGCACACATCGTCAGAAATCTGACACGCCGTCAAGATAGTCGTCGTCCAATTCGAAGAGAAAACTAAAACTTTTATTTTATTTTCTTATTTAGGATTGACTATTTAAAGACTTATTTTAGGGTTTTTTAGGGAAGGATCATTAATTATCAGAGAAAAACTTCTGAAGAGAAGCACTTAAAATTGCTTCATCTTTGCTATCAAATTTTTTTCTTGTTTCTTTAAAAAAGCGCTTATCAACTATTTTTGGGTTTCCATCTTGTGAGTAAATGGAAGAAACTACTTGTTGTTTTTCATCTATCCATAAGTTTATCCTTAATATGATTAATTCAACTTGTTATTTCGTTCATCAAATCATGAGCGGCTAATTCCATTAGCCAGAGTTATGGGATCCATGGATTAGGGTCTGATAGGTTACTAGGCATTTAACGGATTCAAAGAGTAGTAGGACGTCTTAAAATTCTATTGTTTTGACTGAAATCTATTAGTTTCAAACATTATATTATGCCTTAGGTTTTATTTTCTTCTAATGGTGAAATAGACTAGAGGACGTGAATTATCAACAGGGACTCGAAAGCTACCAACCTTCTGTTTACTGATTGATGTCGTAACTAGGTTAATCTACCTAAGATAACATCCTATGGGAAATAGATAAGTTATCTAAGTTCGAGAGAATTAGATAATAAATTGTTTGGTGAAGTCAAGAGATAAGTCAGACATTATCATAGTCAGGGATATTCTACTATTTCTACTTACTCCAAGAATCCCAAGCATTACCTAGTATTTGTTAACTCCCAATACCCATGGTGAACATAACTCAGATTTCTCATTTATATTGATTACAACACTAAAATATTGAAAATGACAATTAACTCTCTGTGAAATTTAAACCCTTATTTTTGGAAACAGTAAACTACCAATAAAGTATTTCGTAAACAAATTAAAGCTCACACCTTATTCCCTGTTGGATTCGACCCCAACCTAGTTGGGTTTTATATTGACAATGATCACTTACACCCATTCAAGAGTATAATTTGAGCGTTATCAAAAATGGCGCCGTTGCTGGGGAATACGGTTGTAGACTAAAAGTTTGTATGCAAAAATCTGCTGATAGTTTAGTTTCCTTGATTTATGTTTATTTGTTGTTTTTGTTTATCATAGGTACTGTATTTTTTATGCCAAAAACAAGAAGTTTCGGAGAACCACTATTACCAATCAATCTGGAACCTCAACTGATAGGAAGAATGGCTGAACAATAGGAAGCAGAAAGACTAGCTTCTATGGCCAGGGCTCAAGTGAATGTGCAAAATTTGGGTCAACAAGAACGTCACCAGAACCCTGATGATAAAGACTTGGGTGATGAGAAATTGTTGAATCCACAAAACCCAAAGCGGGCTGAGAAAATTGCTGCACCAATGCAGCGAAATATCAATAGAAACCGTCCTGTCTGAGGAAGGTATGGTCAGCAACCTGTTCAATATTAGGCTGATAAAGATGATGAAGGAATGGACGAAGCTGGTTCAATGGGTGCTATCATTCCTCCACCATTGGCACCAAGTGCAAAATTCAGCATAACAAGTACCATTATCCAACTCCTGAATCTGAAGAGGTTATTTGGAAGCTTTCCTGGTGATGATCCTAGCATGCATTTGGTGAACTTCATCACCATTTGCAAATCCTTCGACAATCCGGGAGTGAGCCAGAATGCGATCAGGTTGAGATTGTTTCCTTTGTCTCTGTCTGGGAAGGCTACAATATGGTTGAATGAGTTAAAGCCGGATTCTATAACCAACTAGAGACAGTTGAAAGACGTGTTCCTAGAATAGTTATTTTCACTCTCCAGAAGGGTACAATTGAGGGACGAAATTAGCAATTTCAGACAGCTTCTGACTAAAGCACTACACGAAACCTGGGAAAGATTTAAGAAGAAACCCATAATATGATTAACGTGCACTTGATGGAGACTTTGTACAGGCCTTTCAAATCTATGATGAAGCTTATTGTTGATAACGTTGTAGGTGGTTTATTCATTGACCTTTCTTTTCTAGATATTTCTGACATGCTTACTAGAATGACCAAGCAAAGTTGGGCTTGGCACACTAGGGATTCTGTAGTGGATAGCCCGACTATTGCTGGTGGTATTACTGCCGAGAAGCGTAGAAGAGATGAGGAGCGAGATTAGGACATGGCCCATTTGAAGACGCATATAGACTTGCTGGCCAAGCACTTACTATTCGGCAAGACTGAAATGGTTAAGGATGTGGAATCTCAGGGTACTGTGTCTACAGGTGCTAAGTTTGAGGCAAATTATGTGAGTAATCAGGAGGGTTTCTGAGGCAATAGCCAAGGGAACCAAGGTCGGACTTTCTATGACAAGCCTGATTATAAAGATAGGGAGCAGGGACATTGGAAAAACAATAATAACAGGAGTGGTTTGTATATTCCTCCTGCAAGTCAGGATGCTACAACGACTAGTTTTGGCAAGATGTCCATGGAGGACAAGATGGAAAACTGTTGAAGGGATTTGAAGCTGCCAACTCGGGGGTAACTACTATGAAAAGCAAATTTTCTACCCTCAGACAGTTGGTTAGCTAACACTCTACTTCTATTAAGCAGTTGGAACAATAGATAAGCCAACTTTTGGCTACACTGAACCAGAGAAAAGCAGGTACTTTACCTACCGATATGGTTCAGAAATCGTGGACTAATGGCTCTTGTTTGGAAATTACCACTCGTAGTGGAAAGAAGTTATCTGGCCCTTCTATGGGCAAAGATGTCGAGAAGGAGGTAAGTGTCGATGAGTCAGAAGAAAGCAATCTAGTAGAGTTTGAGAAGCTAGATGGCTTTGTTGATATTTTGGAGAAAGAAGACAAAAAGAAAGGGGAAGTGGTATTAAAAGAAATGCCAAGACCACCACCTCCCTTTTCTCAGAGATTGAAGAAGAAAGTAGATAACGAAAAATTTGGTAAATTCATAGCACTAATAAAACAACTGACGGTGAATGTACCATTGAGGGAGGCACTTGGGCAAACGCCAAACTATGCTAAATTTATCTAGGAACTGTTAACAAAGAAGCGGAAGGTAAGCTGTGAGCCGGTGGACAACATCCACCACTGTAGTGTTGTTTCTTCATAATCCTTAATGCAGAAAAAGCCTAACCCTGGAGCATTTACCATACCATGCACAGTTGGGTCCATGAAGTTTACCAATGCTTTAATGACTTAGGAGCAAGTATTAATCTGATGCCACTTGATATCTACAAGAAGATTGGATTGGCGGAACCTACCCCCACAACGATATATCTTGTGATGGCAGATAGATCGGTGAAACTACCAGTTGGTATGTTGCATAATGGGCCGGTAAAGGTGGATGAATTTATTATTCCTGCAAATTTTATGATATTGGATTGTGATGTTGATTTTGAGGTACCCATAATTTTGGGTAGACCACTATTAGCCATGAGAAGAGTATTGGTTGATATGGAGCTCAATGAGCTAAACTTCAGGTATGGTAAAAGGGAGGCCAGCTTCCAAATGCACCCTCCTATGAAGCAGTTGGAGGAGATGAATATCTTCTCATTTGTGGATGTATTCCAGGAAAATAGTAATGAGGTATCGATATGGTATCTTGATGAAGTCTGAGTAGTCAAGATAATCAAGTTGTGCTGCGACGTTAAATCAAGCGTTGTTTGGGAGGCAACCCAATGTTTTAATTTTATTGCACTTGTGTTTTTAATTTTTGTAGCTAAGAGTTGTACAAAGGAGGTGAACTAGTTTCAGTCAGCTTGAGAAGGTTGACGTCAATTTTGATGGGTTGTCACAAGTATGACAAGCCTTGAGAAATGGCATAAAAATAATCAAGTCAAAGCCTTATTCTGTTAAGGCTGATGACAATTCTGAAGCATCGTCCGGTATCTGACGCACCATCAAAAATGCCATCAAATGATTAAGCCCAGCTTAAAAATTTCAGGCTAACCCATCCCAAAAACAGTTGTTCACATTCCTGTGTAATTTAGATATTTCTCTTCCAGCTTTGGTTTTGTTTTCTTAGAGAGTTATTTCCTTTGCTTTTTAAAATTTAATCCCTTCTAAGGAAAACTTTTAAGAATTTCCTTGTTGAAGCCTGAGAGTTAAGTCAAGAAATATTCTCCCTCTCTCATCTCATTCTTCTCTCACTCACAAGTCTATGTGTTCAGAGTACACCAGTTAAGTGTCGATATCTAGGTATGAGAAAAACTTCAACTTTTCATCTTTCTTTAGATCGATTGTGAACTACAAGAAACCTTGGTTTCAAAGGAGTGAGCTGAACCCATTAACATGTTTCAAGCCCCTTCGAAAACTAGGGTTTGTAGGGGTATGCAGTATAATTTCATGGAAATCTCAGTAAAGAACATGACCTAAGTTGAAATTGAGAATAATGGTAGAAGAAAAATCAAGTAACAAGTTGTTAGACATTATAATGTTCTCTGATGGAAATTTTCACGGCCTTGCACCTGTGTGACGGCCATTCAAATATTCCGTCAAAAGCTGACAAATTTTGTAGATTCTAGATAAGGTTGACAATGCTTTTGAAGCACTGTTACACCTGTGATGGTAAATCAGAAAGGTCGTCAAACCTGCAAACTAAAAACAGTGATGATGTTAAACTAAGGTGATCCTTCTTCTTCTCTTGTTTGATTATGGACACTAATTGAGGATTTCTATGTTGTTACAGAACTGATAATGGCACCCAAGAAGAAGAATCCAACCACACCAAAGAAAGCAGCTAAAGAGAATATACCTCGACAACTTGTCAACGAGGACTCTAATTATGAAGATGAAGAACCCTTGCTCATTGACTAGAAAGAGGGCTGGTCCAAAGACACCGCCTCCCCCTAAGCCTATTGAGGTGGAGGATATTGATGATACTGAGGTAACAACCTCATCTGAGCAAGTATCGGATGAACAAGGATCAGAACACACTGAACAGGAGTCTAAGGACACTAAACAAGAAGTTGAAACTAAAGACTCTGAAAGGCCTGCAATTGAAGAAACTAAGTCTGAATCACCGTCATCGGAGCAGCAAGGTGATAAGGATTCTCCAGTATGGGAAACTTTGGTGAAATGCAAAAACCCCGAGGTTAGGAACAATTCAAGATGGAAAATCCCTTGGGCTGAAATGATCTATTTGGATGGACTTCGCTGAACAGATCGATGAAGTGCCAGAAGGCCAATTCTAGAAGAGAAAAAATCATCACTACAGGGTTAATCAGATACCCTGAGGTGATACAAAAACTTAAGGAGTATGGCTTGGAGTGGACTACCAGGGGAAGCATTGTTTACTGTCCTTCATTAGTCCAGGAGTTCTACACAAACTACCAGGCTACGATGGAAAATATGTGCAAAGAAGGAGATAGAACTTCAGATAAGCCTCTGTTGACCAAAGTCCCAGTACGTGGAGTGAGGATGGATATTTCAGATGCCACAATAAACAGGTTTCTTCATGGTCCAGCCTTTGTCCCATGAGCCACTTCACCTACCTTCTATGCCCTATTGAAACATAAGAAAACCAACGCAAAAGGCTAGCAACTCTCATAGCAAATGGGGAACCTAAGGGGATGAATAATCCAGCAGAAAATATTACCAAAGCGTCTCTAAATTTGAAGGCCAAATTTATGTGGGGTTTTGTATGAGTTCATCTGATACCCACCTAGGGAGACAACATATTAGGGGATTGAGATGGACGTCCAAATTCCATATTTTTATATCTAGTCCAAAAAAATAAGGGCATGAGTAGGGACATAGATAAGGCAGTTAATGAGATGATATATGGTTTACAACTCCATAAGAAAATAAATTGGAAAGATAAATATGGAAAGATAAGGAAAGAAAATAGGAAAGAGCACACCTCTGAGGAGCGTATTTCAACAAAAAGTGAGTCCCACCAATTTTTTTGCTACCTTTTCAATTGAAAATGTAATTAAAAGTAGAGGGGTACAAATATTGGACCCTACTATCATCTTTAAGGGCACCACGTGTCATTGCTACCAACTTATCTATGAATTCCATGCCTATATACGATGCCACTAGAGATTGAGAGTAGAGAGGGATTACATATGTAACTATTATTGGTGAATCTATGACAGGCGTCTAGTGTATCACAGGTATATTTCTACCTAAATATTCCATTTTCTATGATTTTTCTCAGTAGGGACATTACATGAGTTTTATGTTGGGGGTTGGGGTGTATTACATTTAAGTGTTTTTATTATCGTATTTCATTCCCCTAGGATATTATATCTTGTTAGAAATGGCCTTTTTAGGAGTTTTATTGATGTTTTTATATTGTTTTTGGTGTTGTTTCTAGTTAAGAAAGAACTAGGAGAACTTAGAGTAGTCATAATAAAAAGCGCATGCAATCTGTGTTTTTAATGTTTAATGGTACCCCTCCACAAAATTTTGTGATGTTCTTTCAATGCTTTGTTCTTATCTTAAATTGTAAAAAATGTGTATCTCGTTATGGAATTAGTATTATGAATGTGACAACCTTTAGCCTAATTTGCATGAACTATATTAGTATTGACTGGGTATTCAACCCTAAACTAAGTGTGTGAGGTTATTCCTAGTCACTGTGTGTACAATCAAGAACTTGCCTAATTAGTCTAGCTAAAGTTGTAGTAAGTAGGTTAGGAAAGTATTATAGTACGTTCTTAATTAGTCCACTAAAACCCTAAATAGCCTACCAAATGAAAATAAAATCCCTTGGCCCTAAAATTAAAGCCTAAATAGACCTTTTGTTTGAACTAGTCCATTCACCTTTCCATTCATTTACAATAAACCCAGCTTGGTCCTAGTACTTTCTTTGACACTGTGCCCCTCAACTTAAGAAAATTACCTAAATTGAGGGTGACTATTATAGGGGTGCATAAAAGTTTGGGTATGCAGAAAAAGTTAGTTGTAACACCCCGCATTTTTGAGATAGACTTTGAACCATCGTTCTAATGTATGTAAAATCTAATACCATGATTTAAATTTTAATACATGAGTCATTACCTTTATCCTAATGTTCTAAGTTCTTATGAGGTGAAAAATATTCATAGAAATTACTTACAGCAAAGTCGAGCTAAGAGCCTTTGATACGGCCAAATTTTGGTGTTTGATTCCATAAGGGTAAACTTTAAATATGCATAACTTTTTATATACATGAAATTTTTCAGCTCAATACCCACCAAATGAAATATAATTGAATTATCTTTCCTGCGATACTAATTTTTTCTTAATCTAATACCCGAGAAAAATGTTATGGTTTTTTTGTGAGAGGCAGTAAGGGTTCGTGATTTGGCCATGACGCGTTGCTCTCTCCATGTGATTGGGGAGTGATGCATTGCTTTCTCTATGAAATATATGATGCGATGTGGAGATTATTCCCTCTCTGCTTTATCTTCTTAAAGGCCAAGGGGCACTTTGGTCCTTTCCCCTTATCCCTAATTGTCCATGGCATGAATTAAAGCACGCAGAAAAGAATTATTTGTCCATCTTATTCAAATCAATTCACATAAAAACCATCCTTTTTCTCAAGAAAAATAATTCAAGCTTCAAGTTCAAGATTCATCTAGTGAGGTACGTGTGATGTTCATCAAAAGACCCTTTTCACCCATGGAGTCCAAGAATCCTCTTTTAGTTTAAATTATGAGTTTTTACATGTTAAAGTTGAACTAACTCCACGAATCTCGCGTTAATTTTAGTACATGACATGTTTACAAGTGTTTTCAAGTGTGATAAGCCATTTTATGTGTTGAGTATTGATATTCCCATATCAAATACCTAATTTATGATGCCAGTCATTCAATCATGTTGTCAAATCATGTTTTGCCCATTCCCATAATTAAGTTTATCACTTTAATGTTTTTGATGGAGTTCTTATGTTTTGGGTTCTTGAACAATGATTCCCTACAATGTTTTTAAAGCTTTCATAACGCATTATTATCGGTATTATTTCCGATCCATGTTGTTGGGTATGAACACCCAATACCTATGTGTTTATTTGCATTTTAGATCTTTCAAGTGATGATTTTAGTTAAACTATAAGTATTACGATTTACTCAGTTTTTATTGTCAGGATGAGCAATACCAATTGTTATGTCCAGTCGAACTTAAGTCACTGCCAGTTTTAGTTTAGTAGGGAGTAGGATTTAGCACCGAGCAGACCCAGGGATGGGGGTTCACCTTCCAATAGAGGGTGTGACCCTTAGTAACAATCCATGAGTTCCATAACTATATAGACAACATAGGTTTGAGATGTCTTCCTGCCAGTTGAGGGTTGACTTAGATCTCATGAGAGCACCTACCAGTAAAGGGTGACTCCTTAGTCCTTTGGGACATTAGTTTAGTGGATCCACATAACCAGTGTTAGTACCCATGGCACGGTACTGACATCCTTCCAACTGGGGTTATAGGTTGGGCCCCAATTAGCTCAGATTGAGGCATGTTGGTTAGATGATACCTCCCATAATTTTAATAGAATTTTAGTCTAATTTCAATTCAGGTATGCTTGACTAAGTGTACATACTTTATGATATTTAGTTTTACAAGCTTTAGCCTTTCCGATTATAGATTATCTCAGTAACATAACAGATATACACTTAGTCTTGCATTCTTAGATTTTACATGTTCATAAATTCACATATAGTTACCCCATCCATTTCACCCTGTCCTCATCTCATATGCCAGTACACTCAAAGTACTAACTATATATTATTCTTTGCACTATGATGTATTATATCATGGTTTGGATGTTTAGTCTCCCAACCATACTTAGACAACCCAGCGTTACAGCAGCAACAATAGTGGTGATTCCTCACCCTTCGAGGACATATTATCTCTCATTTATTTACTTTAATATTTCATTGTTTTTTGTTAGTCAAAGTTAGTTGGGGGCCTATCCCATCAATTCCTCAGTCAGTTTGGATGCTTTCAAACGCTCAGACAGTCAGCTAGAAAGTTATTCAGCTTTATCAATTTTATTAATGGTTTTTAGATAGACCATTTTGTTTTTAGTATCTTTTCATGTGTTTCAGACTTGTGATTAATTCATACTATTAGTATTCAGACTTGCATTACTTTATTAGTTTATCTTCTACATAGATGTTTTATTATTAATTTTTTCAGTGCTCATAACAGGTACAAGCTCATGGGTTAGCTTGTGGTCACTTATGGCCGTAAGCACCATTTTCGTGACTTGGGGTAGTCTTAGGTCTTTAAAAAACTTTGTATCATATCCTAGGGTTTTAAAGTGTCCTAGGGATTCTAAAAGTCACGTTGAGTAGAGTCTTGTTCATGAGTATGAAGCTCGCCCCACTTATGGATGAGAGGTATGAGATGTTTTAGGAAAAGATTCCCTTCTTTAAGTGTTCATGTTGTGTGAAAGAGCATGAGATCTATTTAAATTCTTTTTCTAATTTATACTTTATTGTATTTATAGACAAGCCTCCTAGGAGAAACAATGGAAGAAGGAATTGTTATAAGCCCACACCACCACCTATTCAGGAAGATCCCCTGAATGAACATATTTCTAACGCTGAGTTCAGGATCGTTTTCACTACCTTAGCCCATTTGGTAGATGCTTAAAAAAATCAGCAGGTTGTTGCTCCAGCCAATCCAGTTGCCAATACATCTGCAGCGAATATTAAGGATTTCACCTGAATGAATCCCTCTTTATTTTTGGGATCCAAGTTTGAGGAGGATCCATAGGAATTTTTGGATATGGTGCAGAAGGTGATTGATATGATGGGCATCACTTTGAGTGAGAGTGAAAAATTGGCTGCATATTAGTTGAAAGATAGAGCTCACACTTTATTTAGTGAGTGAAAGAAGGATAAAGATGTTGAGGTAGGGCTTATAGAGTGGGAGGAGTTTGCCACAACTTTTTTAGATAGGTTTTCCCCCTTGGAGTTAAAAGAAGCTAATGTGTTGGAGTTTATTAATTTGAAATAAGGTAATATAAGTGAGAAGGTGTACTCGCTAAGTTTAGTTAGTTGGCGAGGTATTCTCCTTCGATGGTGGCTAATAATAGGTCTAGAATGAGTAAGTTTGTATCTGGTGTATCTGATAGTGTGGTCAAGAAGTGTAGGACCAATATTGATTAATGAGATAGACTTATCTAGACTTATGGTTCATGCTTAACAGATTGAGAAAAAAAAACCTTAAAGGAAAAAAGAGAGAGAATAAAAAGGCCAAAATAGGAAGTTTCAACTTTTCACAATCGAGGTCAGAGGGTGGTAACCATTCATAGTTCTATTAGAAATTTTTAGCCACAAATCCATCTATAGATAGTGTGCCAGTGCCAAATTTTAGGACTGACTGTCAGGATAGGGCACTAGGGTCTAAGTCCCAGGGTAGCATGAACAGTAGTCGTACTAATCATCTTTGTGGGAAGTGTGGTAGAAATCATCATGGTGTATGTAGAGCTAGCAGTGATGCGTGTTTTGTATGTGGCTAACCAGGCCACAGAGTCAAGAATTGCCTCACGCTGGGTAGCAGGGTCAATCCAATCATCTTTTTGCTCTAACCAACAACCCACTCAGTAGGGTACCACTTCCAGTGCAACCAGTGGGCAGCGCCAGAATAGTTTGTATGCCCTCTAGACACAGCATGATCGGGAAAGTTCTCCTGATGTGATTATGGATACATTACAGGTTTTCCATCTCTATGTTTATATTTTATTAGATCCCAGAGCTTCACTATCTTTTGTGACTACTTATATAGCCATCAATTTTGGTATCAGTCCTAAATCATCAACAGAATATTTCTCAGTGTCTACCCTAGTGGGTAAATCTATTATAGTTAGATGGGTATACAGAAATTGCCCGGTCAGAGTATCTCAGTAGATCTTGCTAAGTTAAAGATGATTGATTTAGATGCCATTCTCGGCATAGATTAGCTCCACTCATTCTATGCTTTAGTTGACTGCAGAAATAGAGTCATTCATTTTAAATTTCCCAATGAATAAGTTATTGAATAGAGGGGTAGTACCTAAGTGCGTAGAGGTCAGATTGTTTCATATCTTAGATAAAGAAAGATTATATTCAAAGGGTGTGTTTACCATCTTGTTTGAGTCAAAGACTAAAGCTCTGAGACTCCTAGTCTCGTTTCTGTTTCAGAAGTAAAGGAATTTCCACATGTATTCCCTAAAGATCTTCTGAAAGTTCCTCCCGAGAGTAAAATTGACTTCAAAATAGATCTCCTTTCAGATACCCAGCCTAACCCTATTCCACCTTATAGAATGGTTCCAGCTGAGCTTAAGGAGTTGGAAGAGCAATTGAAATATCTCTTAGATAAGGGATTCATAAGGCCTACTGCTCTCCTTGGGGTGCTCCAGTCTCGTTCGTGTGTAACAAAGACTATTTTCTTAGAATGTGCATCAATTATCACTAGTTGAACAAAGTCACAATCAAAAACAAATATCCTCTTCCCAGGATTGATGACATGTTTGACCAACTTCATGGTACCAGTTACTTTACTAAGATAGACTTCGGATTCAGCTATCATCATCTTAGAGTCAAAGAATGTGACATTCCAAAGATAGCCTTCAAAAATTGGTATGGCCAATTCGAATTTTTAGTTATGTCTTTTGGACTAACAAATTCCCCCACAGTTTTTATGGACTTAATGAATAGAGTGTTGAAGCAGTACTTGGACTTGTTTATCTTAGTCTTTATTTATGACACTTTTTAATATTCTCATAGTGAAAATGATCATGCAAACCATTTGAGAATTGTGTTGCAAACCTTTAGAGCTCAATAATTGTTCACCAAATTTAGTAACTGTGAATTTTGGCTAAGATCAGTATCTTTTCTTAGTCATATTGTTTTCGGTAATGGCATTAAAGTTGACCCTCAATAGACCAAAATAGTGAGAAACTGGCCCAGACCCAACTCTCCATTAAATATCAGGAGTTTTTTGGGTTTGGTGCCTATTACAAATGGTTTGTTGAGGGGATTTCTTCTATTTCATCCCCCATGTCTTGATTGACTCAGAAGAAAGCCAAATTTTAGTGGTCAAATTCATGCAAGAAGAGTTTTCAGGAGTTGAACTCTCAACTCACCTTAACCCCAGTCTTGACCTTGCCAAATGGTTCTGGTGGTTTTATAGTTTACTGTGATGCTTCTAGATTTGTTCTTAGTTGTGTATTGATACAAAGAGGTAAGTTCTCTAGATATATTAAACCCTATAAAAAGAATTATATCCTTCCCATGATATTAAGTTGGCAACTGCTATTTTTGCCATGAAAATTTGGAGGCACTATCTTTACAGGGTTCATGTTGATGTGTTCATGGATAACAAAAGTTTATAGTTTATATTTTTGGAGAAATCTTTAAATCTTTGTCATAAAAGGTGGCTTGAATTGTTGAAAGATTATGATATGATTTTATGGTATTATTCGGGCACGACCAATGTAGTGAAAGATGCCCTTAGCAGAGTGTCTATGGGTAGTGTTGCTCATGTTGAGGAGCATAAGAAGAAGTTAGTCCGGGAGATTTATTAACTTACTAAATTAGGTGTTCGATTGATTGACTCAGCTAAAGGCAGTGTATGGGTCCAGAATGGTTCAAAATCGCCATTGGTTGCCGAAGAGATGGAAAAAAATATAGGGATCCCAATCTTGTTAAGTTGAAGAAATCAGTTAGAGAAAAGAAAGTAGAGGTTTTCTTTTAGGGGAGATGGTGTGTTATGTTTCCAGGGTAGGTTATGTGTTTTATGTGTTAATGGGTTGACGAAGAGAATTTTGGTAAAAGCGCATAAAGCATGGTATTCCATTAATCTAGTGGACACTAAGATGTACCGTGACTTGTAGAAATCTATTGGTGGAATGGTATGAAGAAGGGTATTGTAGAGTATGTGGATAAGTGTTCAAATTTTTAGTAGGTTAAAGTTGAGCACTAGAGGACTAGTGGTACTTTTTACGAGTTCAATATCCCCGGTTGGGAATAGGAAGTGTTGAACATGGATTTTGTGATGGGTTTGCCTCATACGCATCATCAGTATGATTCGATTTGGGTCATAATAGATTAAATGTAAAAATCAGCTTATTTATTACCAGTTAATACTTCATACTCAACTGAGGATTATGCTAGGATTTACATGAGGGAGTTGGTTAAGTTACACGGGATTCTATTGTCTATCATATCAAATAGAGTTACTCAGTTTACCTCTTAATTTTGTAAGGCCTTTTAGAAGGGGCTTGGTACCCCAGTTCATCTCGGTATAACTTTTCATCCTTTGATAGATAGTTAGGTAGAGAGGACCATTCAGACCTTAAAGGATATCTTGGGAGCGTGTGTCTTTGATTTTAAAGGTAGTTGGGATGACCACTTACCTTTATTGAGTTTGCCTCCAACAACTGCTATAACTCCAGTATCCAAATGGATTTATTTGAGGATCTCTATGGTAGGAGATGTAGATATCCTATTGGTTGGTCTGAGAGCAATGAGGCTTCTTTAATAGGACTAGATTTAATGATTGATGTGATGGAGAAAGTTCAGTTGATTAAAGAAAGGATGAAGACATCCCAAAGCGATCAGAAATCCTATGTTGATATAAGAAGAAGAGATCTTGAGTTTGAGGTTGGTGAATAAGTCTTTTTGAAAATCTCTTCCATGAAGGGAGTGAAGAGATTTGGCAAGAAGAGGCAGCTCAATCCCCGATATGTTGGCCCTTATAAAATCTTGAACAATTTTGGGAAGGTAGCTTATGAGCTAGAGTTGCCTGTAAATTTGGCCTCAGTTCATCTAATGTTTTATGTTTCTTTGTTAAATAGATGCATTGGTGATTAAACTGTTGTTGTTCCTTAAAATAGTATATATGTTCAGGATAGCCTTTCCTACGAAGAAGTTCAAGTTGAGATCCTTGATCGTCAGAATCATAGGGTAAGGGATAAAGAAGTTCCCGTGGTTAAAGTTCTATGGTGGAATCAGTCTATTGAGGGAGAACTTGGGAAGAAGAAACAAATACATGGGCCTAGTATCCTCATCTTTTCTCCATGAATTCAGACTCAGCTTGAGGTAATAATTTTCTTTAGGTTGACTCTTTTCATTCACTATACCATCTATACAACTATTATTATTTCATATAATGTATCATTTTTTAGACCCAGTTATTTGATCATATTTTAACTTAGCAGTATTCAGTATAGACTCTTAGTATTCTTTGTATCTCAGCTTAATTAGTTTCATTCGAGGATGAATGATTCGAGGGGGGAGAAAATATAGCACCCCGTATGTTTTGGCTAGACTTTGAACCATCATTCCAACCCGTGTAAACTCTAATGCCATGATTTGTATTTGAATACATGAGTCATGAACTTTATACTAGTGTGTTAAGTGCTTATGAGGTGAAAAATATTCATAGAAATCACTTAGAGAAAAGTTAAGCTAAGAGCCTTTGATTCAGCCAAATTTTGGTGTTCAATTCCACAAGGGTCGAGTTTAAACGTAAATAACTTTTTATATACATGGAAGTTTTAAGCTTAAGACCCACCAATTTTGCATTAATCCGATACCCGAGCAAAGAGTTCTGGTTTTAATCAGGAGAGGAAGTAAGGGTCCGTGATTTGGCTGTGGTACGTTGCTCTCTCAATGTGATTAGGGCGTGATGCGTTACTCTCTCCACGTAAAATGGGATTCAATGTGTAGCTTATTTCCCCTGTAATGCCCCGAGTCTAGTACCCAAAATGCCACACGGTGCTCATGATCCTGAAGGACCATAAGCTAACCCATGACTGATATTTATTTATGTACACTACATAATATTCTATATAAATGCATAAATAAAGGATGAAAGGCCATAAGGTTCAAAGATCTGATAAAACATAACATCTGAAGATATGGTATATCAATACCAAAACAACTAAAATAATTGTCTGAACATGATAGTCCAAAAGCCTCTAAACTGTCTGAATAAGGAGTTTATGGGACATATCCCCAACTAACTCCAACTACTGAAATAAATTAATTAATGAGATAATAAAGTATGGTCATGTCCTCGAGGGATAAGGACTTATTGCTAACTCTGACTGTCGAGACTAGAATGCTACTGATGCTCTGGAGCTCGTGCTTCTGAACCTATGGTATAAAACACCATAGCACAAATGCGTCAGTAAGATTGAATGTACTGGTATGCATGGGAGTTGATGTGTGAGCTGATGCTACCATATTTGAATCTTTTAACTCTGAATAATTGCGAAGTCTTAAGCAACTTTTTCTATTTTTGATTGCTTTTAATGTTTTAATGCAGATACAAGTGATCCGGGAAAAAACCAAAGGAAAGAAGAATAAATCAGCTGAAATCTAGTGTAATTAAGCTGAAGTATAGCTGACGTAAATTTTGAAGTGACGTCATACATGGGACAGGCTGTCAAAGTTTCCATTAAGCTTAGACAGAACCTGAGAAACTGAGATAAAATATGACGACGTTTAGGATGGGCCGTCAAATATGTGACATGGCGTCAACATCGCCGTCAACCAGAAGTAGAGAATACTGATTTCTAGTGAAGTTGTGATGGCAGTTGTCATGCGCCATCAAGAATTTTGACATGCCATCAGTTTTGTCGTCTGAAGAGTCAGAAGATAACAATTCACTGGAACCTTTGACAACATCTCGCACACGTCGTCAGACATCTAACACGCCGTCAAGATCGTCGTCGACCAATTCAAAGAGAAAACAGAAACTTTAATTTTATTTCCTTATTTAGGATTGACTATTTAAAGACTTGTTTTAGAGTTTTTTAGGGAAGGATCATTAATTATCAGAGAAGAACTTCTGAAGAGAATCACTTAAAATTGCTTCCTCTTTGCCATCAAATTTTTTTCTTGTTTCTTTAAAAAAGCACTTATCAACTATTTTTGGGTTTCTATCTCATGAGTAAATGGAAGAAACTACTTATTGTTTTTCATCTATTCTTAAGTTTATCCTTATTATGATTAATTCAACTTGTTATTTCGTTCATCAAATCATGAGTGGCTAATTCCATTAGCCAGAGTTATGGGATCCATGGATTAGGGTCTGATAAGTTACTAGGCATTTAACGGATTCAAAGAGTAGTAGGACGTCTTAAAATTCTGTTGTTTTGACTGAAATCTATTAGTTGCAAACATTATATTATGCCTTAGGTTTTAGTTTCTTCTAACGGAGAAATAGACTAGAGGACGTGAATTATCAATAGGGACTCGGAAGCTACTAACCTTCTATTTAATGATTGATGCTGTAACTGGATTAATCTACCTAAGATAACATCCTATTGGAAATAGATAAGTTATCTAAGTTCGAGAGAATTAGATAATAAATTGTTTGGTGAAGTCGAGAGATAAGTCAGACAGTATCATAGTCAGGGATATTCTACTGTTTCTACTTACTCCAAGAATCCCAAGCATTACCTAGTATTTGTTAACTCCCAATATCCATGGTGAACATAACTCAGATTTCTCATTTATATTGATTATAACACTAAAATATTGAAAATGACAATTGACTCTCTGTGAAATTTAAACCCCCATTTTCGGAAACAGTAAACTAGCAGTAAAGTATTTCGTAAACAAATTAAAGTTCACACCTTATTCCCTGTAAGATTCGAACCCAACCTAGTTGGTTTTTATATTGACAACGATCACTTACACCCATTCAAGAGTGTAATTTGAGCGTTATCAAAAATAGCATTGTTGCTGGGGAATACGGTTGTAGACTAAAAGTTTGTACGCAAAAATCTGCTGATAGTTAAGTTTCCTTGATTTATGTTTATTTGTTGATTTTGTTTATTATAGATACTGTATTTCTTATGCCAAAAACAAGAAGTTTCGGAGAACCATTATTACCAATCAATTCGAAACCTCAACTGATAGGAAGAATGGCTGAACAACAGGAAGCAGAAAGAGTAGCTGCTATGGCCAGGGCTCAAGTGAATGTGCAAAATTTGGGTCAGCAAGAACGTCACCAGAATCCTGATGATGAAGACTTGGGTGATGAGAAATTGCTGAATCCATAAAATCCAAAGTGGGCTGAGCAAATTGCTGCACCAATGCAGCGAAATGTCAATAGAAACCGTCCAGTCTAAGGAAGGTATGAAGATTATGAAGGAATGGATAGAGCTGGTGCCATGGGTGCTATCATTCCTCCACCGTTGGCACCAGGTGCAAAATTCATCATAACAAGTACCATGATCCAATACCTGAATCTGAAGGAGTTAATTGGAAGCTTACCTAGTGATGATCCTAGCGTGCATTTGGTGAACTTTATCACCATTTGCAAATCCTTCGACAATCCGGGAGTGAGACATAATGCGATCAGGTTGAGATTGTTTTCTTTGTCTCTGTCTGGGGAGGCTACAATATGGTTGAATGAGTTAGAGCCCAATTCTATAACCAACTAGAGAAAGTTGAAAGACGTGTTCCAAGAATGGTTATTTCCACTCTCCAGAAGGGTACAATTATGGGACAAAATTAGCAATTTCAGACAGCTTCCGACTAAAGTGCTACACGAAACCTGGGAAAGATTTAAGAAGAAACCCATAATATGATTGACCTGCACTTGATGGAGACTTTGTACAGACCTTTCAACTCTGTGATGAAGCCTATTGTTAATAACGCTGTAGGTGGTTCATTCATTGACCTCTCTTTTCTAGATGCTTCTGACTTGCTTAATAGAATGACCAAGCAAAGTCGGGCTTGGCATACTAGGGATTCTGTAGTGGCTAGCCAGACTATTACTGGTGGTATTACTGCAGAGCATAGTAGAAGAGATAAGGAGCGAGATCAGTACATGGCCTATTTGAAGACGCATATAGACTTGCTGGCCAAGCACTTACTATCCGGCAAGACTGAAATGGTTAGGGTTGTGGAATCTCAGGGTACTGTGTCTACAGGTGCTGAGGTTGAGGCAAATTATGTGAGTAATCAGGGGGGTTTTTGAGGTAATAACCAAGGGGACCAAGGTCGGACTTTCTATGACAAGCCTGATTATAAAGATAGGGAGCAGGGACATTGGAAAAACAATAATAACAGGAGTGGTTTGTATATTCCTCTTGTAAGTCAGGATGCTTCGACGACTAGTTTTGGCAAGATGTTCATGGAGGACATGATGGAAAAGCTGTTGAAGGGAGTTGAACCTACCAACTCGGGGGTAACTACTATGAAAAGCAAATTTTCTACCCTCAGATAGTTGGTTAGCTCACACTCTACTTCTATTAAGAAGTTGGAGCAATAGATAAGCCAACTTTTGGCTACGCTGAACTAGAGAAAAGTTGGTACTTTACCTAGCGATATGGTTCAGAAATTGTGGACTTATGGCTCTTGTTTGGCAATTACCACTCAGAGTGGAGAGATATTATTTGGCCCTTCTATGGGCAAATATATGGAGAAGGAGGTAAGTGTCGATGAGTCAGAAGAAAGCAATCTAGTGGAGTTTGAGAAGCTAGATGGTTTTGTTGATATTTTGGAGAAAGAAGACGAAAAGAAAGGGGAAGTGGTATTAAAAGAAATACCAAGACCACGACCTCCCTTTTCTCAGAGAATGAAGAAGAAAGTAGATAACGAAAAATTTAGCAAATTCATAGCACTAATAAAACAACTGACGGTGAATGTACATTGAGGGAGGCACTTGAGCAAATGCCAAACTATGCTAAATTTATCTAGGAACTGTTAACAAAGAAGCGGAAGGTAAGCTATGAGCCGGTGGACAACATCCACCACTGTAGTGTTGTTTCTTCATAATCCTTAGTGCAGAAAAAGCCTGACCCTGGAGCATTTACCATACCATGCATAGTTGGGTCCATGAAGTTTACCAAAGCTTTATGTGACTTAGGAGAAAGTATTAATCTGATGCCACTTGATATCTACAAGAAGATTAGATTGGGTGAACCTACCCCCATAACGATGCATCTTGTGATGGCAGATAGATCAGTGAAACTTCCAGTTGGTATATTGCATAATGGGCCGGTAAAGGTGGATGACTTTATTCTTCCTGCAAATTTTGTGATATTGGATTGTGATGTTGATTTTGAGGTACCCATCATTTTGGGTAGACCACTATTAGCCATGAGAAGAGTATTGGTTGATATGGAGCTCAATGAGCTAAAGTTCAAGTATGGGAAAAGGGAGGCCAGCTTCCAAATGCACCCTCCTAAGAAGCAATTGGAGGAGATGAATATCTTCTCAGTTGTGGATGTATTCTGGGAAAATGGTAATGAGGTATCAATATGGTATTTTGATGAAGTCTGAGTAGTCAAGATAATCAAGTTATGCTGCGACGTTAAATCAAGAGTTGTTTCGGAGGCAACCCAATATTTTAATTTTATTGCACTTGTGTGTTTAATTTTTATAGCTAAGAGTTGTACAAAGGAGATGAACTAGTTTCAGTCAGCTTGAGAAGGTTGACGTCAATTTTGATGGGATGTCACAAGTATGACAAGCCTTGAGAAATGGCATCAAAATAATCAAGTCAAAGCCTTATTCTGTTAAGGCTGACGATAATTTTGAAGCGTCGTCCGGTATCTGACACACCGTCAAAAAAGTCGTCAAATGAGTTAAGCCCAGCTTAAAAATTTCAGGCTAACCCGGCCCAACAATAGTTGTTCAGATTTCTGCGTACTTTAGATATTTCACTTCCAACTTTGGTTTTGATTTCTGAGAGAGTTATTTCCTTTGCTTTTTCAAATTTAATCCCTTCTAAGGCAAACTTTTAAGACTTTCCTTGTTGAAGCCTGAGAGTTAAGTCAAGAAATATTCTCCCTCTCTCATCTCATTCTTCTCTCACTTACAAGTCTAGGTGTTTAGAGTACATCAGCTAAGTGTCGATATCCAGGTATGAGAAAAACTTCAACTTCATCTTTCTTTGGATCGATTGTGAACTAAAAGAAACCTTGGTTTCAAAGGAGTGAGCTGAACCCATTAACATGCTTCAAGCCCCTTCAAAAACTAGGGTTTGTAGGGGTATGCGGTATAACTTCATGGAAATCTCAGTAAAGAACATGACCTAAGTTGAAATTCAGAATAATGGTAGAAGAAAAATCAAGTAAAAAGAAGTTAGAAATTATAATGTTCTCTGATGGCAATTTTCACGGCCTTGCACCTGTGTGACGGCCAGTCAAAAATTCCATTAAAAGCTGAGAAATTTTGTAGATTCTGGATAAGGTTGACGATTCTTTTGAAGCACCGTCACACCTGTGATGGCAAATCAGAAAGGCTGTCAAACCTGCGAACTAAAAACAGTGATAATGTTAAACTGAGGTGATCCTTCTTCTTCTCTTATTTGATTATGGACACTAATTAAGGATTTCTATGTTGTTACAGAACTGATAATGGCACCCAAGAAGAAGAATCCAACCACACCAAAGAAATTGGCTAAAGAGAATGTACCTCGACAACTTGTCAACGAGGACTCTAATTATGGAGATGATGAACCCTTGCTCATGGACTAGAAAGAGAGCTGGTCCAAAGACACCACCTCGACCTAAGCCTATTGAGGTGGGGGATACTGATGATACTGAGGTAACAACCTCATTTGAGCAAGCATCGGATGAACAAGGATCAAAACACACTGAACAGGTGTCTAAGGACACTAAACAAGAAGTTGAAACTAAAGACTCTGAAAGGCCTGCAATTGAAGAAACTAAGTCTGAATCACCATCATCAGAGCAGCAAGGTGATAAGGATTCTCCAGCATGGGAAACTTTGGTGAAATGCAAAAACCCCGAGGTTAGGAACAATGCGAGATGGAAAATCCCTAGGGCTGAAATGATCTATTTGGATGGACTTCGCCGAATAGATCGATGAAGTGCCAGAAGGCCAATTCTAGAGGAGAAAAAAATCATCACTACAGGGTTAATCAGATACCCTGAGGTGATACAAAAACTCAAGGAGTATGACTTGGAGTGGACTACCAGGGGAAGCGGTGTTTAATTTCCTTCATTAGTCTGGGAGTTCTACATGAACTACCAGGCTACGATGGAAAATATGTGCAAAGAAGGAAATAGAACTTCAGATAAGCCTCTGCTAACCAAAGTTCCAGTACGTGGAGTGAGGATGGATATTTCAATGCCACCATAAACAGGTTTCTTCATGGTCCAGCCTTTGTCCCATGAGCCACTTCACCTACCTTCTATGCCCTATTGAAACATAAGAAAACCAGCGCAAATGGCTAGCAACTCTCATAGCAAATGGGGAACCTGAGTGGCTGAATAATCTGGCAGAAAAGATTACCAAAGCGTCTCTAAATTCAGAGGCCAAATTTATGTGGGGTTTTGTACGAGTTCATCTGATACCCACCTAGGGTGACAACATATTAGGGGTATGATTGAGCAATATTGGTTGTAAGCTTGATAGATAGAAATCCCTTGTATTTTGGAGAAATAATAGCGAAAGAGATCAAGATTCGGCTCGCAAGACCCGATGCTGCATATCCATTCCCATTTTTGATTACTAGGTTTTATGAAGCAGCTAATGTACCTGAGATTTCAGGTATTGATTATGAGATACATGCCAAGAAAACTCACAACCCTGTTAGCAAAAATGAAAGTCGGTCAGGCTTACGACTTAATCGAGATGCAGTTGGTGCAGTTGATCCTCCAGTCATTGAGACTATATCAGCACCAGATATAGGGGTCCAAATCTCCAAAGTTGTACCACCACCACCAGCATACTCAACTCAGGCAGTCTCAGTTCCTCAAAGTGAGTGACTACTTCAGTCCCTCCGGCAGCAACAGGTTCAGCATTTCAGCCAATTGATATTAGGAAGGTGGCTAGGCAAGCAAATTAGTGTGAGGTGCAACTACAGGCCTTTACTAAATATTTTACTTCCAGTGTGGACAAAATAATCAAAGTTTCACTCGAAGCTGCACTTGAACCTTTCATGACTTTGATTGAGCGGGTGGCAAATCTAGGGAATAGATTCGATGCTCGGGTAAGAGAGATGACAGGTGCTGATCTTGCCACTTTCAAGGCTGCATTGGATAAGGTAAAATCTGGGGTTAGGATGATGCAGCAGCACCAAATCATGGTGCCAACAGGTTCAGCTATGCACAATGTAGAGAAAGAAATTCCTATACTCGATCTCACTATGGATTCCCCAAAGAAAAAGAATAAAAAGAGGGAAAAGAAAGGCAAGAATAAGAGAGATAAGTCGGATAATGAAGAAGGGAGAAAATCTAAAAATAAATCAAAGTAGAAAGAAGAGAAGGAAGATTTGAAAAGGGCAAAATTGAAGTCCCTGGCTAACACAAAAAAATGGGAAGCAGCCATCAGAGCTAGGGATGCAGGTGTTTCATCGAGCCAGGCTATAGCCACTACAAAGGCAAATGCTTTGAGTGAGAAGAAGACGGTAGATGATGTTGTAACAGGGTCGAAGACCCAGGATCCATAGGCTTAACTATCTTCAGGTACATCCTAACCCTTAGTGCATTTTATTTTTGATTTTAAGTTGAGGGTATAGGGAAACTGTTGTTGTAACATGTTCTGTAAATAATTAGGAATAGTATAAGTACTTGAGGAAGTTAGCTTGTTTTGTAATTTTTGAGTACCTCTCCAGTGGTCTAATCTATCATAAATTGTTTGAATTGCATCTAGTGTGAGCACTATGTATCTTTTTGTGGCATTAGTATGGCAAATAAGTAACCTGTAGAAAACAAATGCATGAAATAGATGAGTAGTGATGTGCGATATAATTGTGTGCTATGTCCGTGTAAGGTCTTACTCAGTTCCCATTGTGCGTTGAATCTAGAACTTGCCCTGCTAGTCATACCATAGTCATAGGATTGGAGTTATGAAAGGATCACAGGTCGTTTTTGCATGTTAACACATTTTAGCTTAAATGACCGTCCAAATGTGAATAATATCCCTTGATCCTTTTTTGCGCCTAAATGGCCCAGTTCTTTCTTATACACCTTTCACCTTCCTATTATGTCACAATGAACCTATTTTGGCCCTGGTCCTCCTTGGACATTGTGCACCTTGACTTAGGCAAATAACCTAAGTTGAAGGTGGCTACTATAGGGGTACGTGATTAATTATGAGTATGAAGAGAGGTAAAAGAAGGAAAATTAACAACAAGTTGGGTGTAGTGAAAAATAAAAAAAGAAAACTAAAAAATTTAATCTAATGCTTGAACAGACAACACCCATCTTGAGAATGCTTGACAAATAAAAAAGGGAAGCAAAGAAGGTCAAAAGTTGAAACCCCGTGAGTTAATGTAGTGACAAGGAGGTGTAGTCATTATGAAATACCCATGAATATCATACCAACCCTGAGCCTATATTACAAGCTTAAGAAAATCCCTAGAGTGATCCTAATTGACTTGTCTGAAGACTTAGATACTGACTATAAGGGCAAGCCTATGGAATTTGATGCGCAATGTTGGAACTTCATCCTGAGAGTGAGTCTTACATTTATCCCTATGTCTATACATGTGAATCTGAGTGAGAAATGGATTACTTTGTTGTGAGGGTACACCAGGCATATTGCTATTAACTGTTTTGTTCGGATAATGTAATTTGGCTATGTGCTAGGCAGTTATTGCTGAGAGTTTTGCCATATCTAAATACATATGAGTTACATGGGTGTTTTCAAATATTAGACACATTCGATTTTGCTGATTGATAATGGATATGGTGTATGTATTATAACCTGATGAGAGTAGTTAGCTACCGAATTGTACTTTGTATACTCTTAGTTATGTTTTGGTTGCTTGAGGACAAGCGATTGTTTAAGTTGAGAGTGCTGATATGTGAGCCGATGCTAACACATTTGAAGCTTTTTACTCTGAATAATTGCAAGTTCTTAAGCAACTTTTTCTGTTTTTGATTTCTTTTAATGTGTTAACGTAGATACAAGTGATCAGGGAGGAAACCAAAGGAAAGAAGAATAAATCAGTTGAAATTTGGTGTAAATAAGCTGAAGTATAGCTGACACGCCATCATACATGGGACAGGCTGTCAAAGTTGCCATCAAGCTTAGACATAACCTGAGAAACTGAGATGAAATAATATGACGTTTAGGACGGGCCATCAAATATGTGACATGGCATCAAAATTGCCGTCAACTAGAAGCAGAGAATACTAATATCCAGTGAAGTTGTGACGGCAATGGTCACGCGCCGTCAAGAATTTTGACACGCCGTCAGGTTTTCCGTTTGAAGAGTCAAAAGATAACAATTCACTGGAACCTTTGACGACATCTCTCATACGTCGTCAGGCATCTGACACCCCATCAAGATCGTCGTCGTCCAATCTGAAGAGAAAACTAAAACTTTGATTTTATTTCCTTATTTAGGGTTGACTATTTAAAAACTTGTTTTAGGGTTTTTTTAGGGACGGATCATTAATTATCAGAGAAGAATTTCTGAATAGAAGCACGTAACATTGCTTCATCTTTACCATCAAATTTTTTTTGTTTCTTTTAAAAAAGCACTTATCAATAATTTTTGGGTTTCTATCTCGTGAGTAAATTGAAGAAACTACTTATTGTTTTTCATCTATTCAAAATTTTATCGTTATTATGATGAATTCAACTCGTTATTTCGTTCATCAAATCATGAACGGCTAATTCCATTAGCCAAAGTTATAGGATCCATGGATTAGGGTCTGATAGGTTACTAGGCATTTAACAGATTCAAAGAGTAGTAGGACGTCTTGAAATTCTATTGTTTTGACTAAAATCTATTGGTTGCAAACATTAGATTATGCCTTAGGTTTTATTTTCTTCTATCGGAGAAACAGACTAGAGGACGTGAATTATCAACAAGGACTCGGAAGCTACCAACCTTCTATTTAATGATTGATGTCGTAACTGGATTAATCTACCTGAGATAACATCCCATTTAAAAAAGACAAGTTATCTAAGTTTGAGAGAATTAGATAATAAATTGTCTGGTGAGGTCGAGAGATAAGTCAGACAGTATCATAGTCAGGGATATTCTGTTGTTTCTACTTACTCCAAGAATCCCAAGCATTATCTAGTATTTGTTAACTCCCAATATCCATGGTGAACATAACTCTGGTTTATCATTTATATTGATTACAACACTAAAATATTTAAAGTGACAATTGACCTTATTCAAATTAAAGTTCACACCTTATTCCCTATAGGATTTAACCCCAACCTAGTTGGGTTTTATATAGACAACAATCGCTTACACCCATTCAAGAGTGTAATTTGAGAGTTATTTAAGAGAAAATAGAATCATAAAATTTGTTGTTACTTGAAAATATTTGGACCAAAAATTTTTTGGGCATAAAGCAAAGGCTTCATTAGTTTTTCCTTGCCACCCTGTAAAAATAGATATGTTATGTTAGATGTGGTTAATTTAACTATCTACTAGTCAAATAAAATAACATAAAAATTTATTTTAAATAAATTAAATTTAAAGTACTTAATTGGACACTTTATTACGAGTTAAAACATTCCATTAAAAGTAGACCTAGTTTGTCGAGTGCCTAAATAAAAACATTGTTAAACCTGGTTCGTTAGACTGGATCAGGAAGACCCAATAGCAACATTCCTTCGGATATGACATTACTGGAAGAAATTTGTGTTTAATTGTGAATAAAATAAAAGAGAATGAAACAGTAGAGTAACAATTCTTTTTCACAAAGGTTTAGAGAAGAAAGAGAAGAGAGAGTTTTTATTATCTGAAAAAACTTAGCCTTAAATGAAGCCTTATTATATATATATATATATATATATATATAATTAATCAATTACATGCAAGTTAATCAATTAAGTCTCTGATTTGCTTAATTTTTAATTAACTAACTTTATGAAGGCTAATGCTAACTAATTAACTAACTTAATAGTGAAAGTGACTAAGGAAAGAAAAATATAGTTTTACCTTTGTGAACTTAATTAACTTTCTTTTTTTCTATTTCTACACTCCCCCTCAAGATAGGACGTGAGAAAATATTTTGAACTTCCTAGCTTGGATCTAATATAATGATGATGATGCACCTTGCACTAACCCTTTGTTAAGAGATTTTTTGGTTTTTCTTGTATTGGAATTTACTTTGTAGTCACCAAACCTTGTATTATCTTTTTCCTTAAGAATTCACAGTCTATCTATGTTTTGCTTTCTCATGAGAAATTAGTTTGGCTACAAGCTGTATTAGTGCTTTGCTGTCAGTGAATATGTTTATAGATTTCTAAACTTTAATACCTAAGTCCTTCGTTAGTTCTACTAACCACATAATCTCAATAACTATAGTAACAATACACTCCTATATTTAGATTCTGTTGAACTCCATAAAACAGTGGATTATAATTATTCCACTAAACAAGTAAATTTTCAACTTGTAAAAAATATCCTATAACATGTTTCTTAGAATGAGGGAAATATGCTCAATCAACATCATAAAAGTCATAATTCTTGCGAGTGCTAGATAAAAACACACCTTTTCCAGGTTACCCTTTAATATACTTGACTATTCTCATTGTTGCTTCTATGTGTGATTTCTTTAAACTTTGAAGAAACTAACTTAGCGTTTTTCTTCCAAATGATATGTCAGGTTTGGTCATGGTTTAGTAATTTAGATTTTTAATTATATTCTCATAAGCCTCTTGATGAGTAAATGGATCAATACCTGTTGCTCTTGTCTCGACAGAGTTTATCTTGACATATTCATCAGGTTAACTTGATATTAGTGTCTATAGAAGTTATTTGTAGTTTTGAAGCACTAAGTCCTAACTTAGAAATAGCTCTAGAGCATGCTTTCTCTTATGCATGAGTATTCCTTGCTTAGATCTAGAAAATTTTGTCCATAAGAAATATTTGAGCTATCTCAAATCCTTCATTTTAAATTTTTGTTTTAGTTGTTCCTTTGTTTTCACAATCTCTTCCATACTGCTTCTAGTAATGAGCATGTCATTCGGGAGTTTTGGCCCGTATCCACTTACAAAATATAATGAAACATTTAAACACAAGTTTAAGAAAAATATAATGTGTAGACATGAATTATGATGTCACACATTTGGCTTCCTAAACTATTCAAAACTAAGACATAAGTCTTTAATATTACACTTTAGTCCCCAACCTCATCCAAAAAATATCTGACAGTTTTCTTTATTTTTCTGATTTTTACTTTTAAAAAAGATTGTCCAAGAATCCATCAAAAAAGCTCTTGTTTTCACCTACCTTTTTTATTCCGGTGACTTCTTAAGAGAAATCTTCCTCCTTACAATTGAAAATTTTCAGTTGTACTCATTGACTCATTTTTTATTACATTTCTTAAGAAATTCTCTCAAAGAACATTTTCTAACCACTTTTACTGGCTTGAAAAACATTCAAAAATCACTCCATAACTCTTTATTAGATAGATTATAATAGTTTAGAAGCACTAAAAAAAATTTCTGCATATCAATAGTTAGAAGAACATTGATAAGAACCTGATTTCTTTCACTCATATTTTTGTATGAATTTCTTATAATTCATCGATCAATCATCGACTCGGCATAGACCGACACCTTGATCTAGGATCGGTTACTGTAGTCTATAATGGCAATAGCAGAATTTATTATTGTAGGTGGTGATTATATGGAATAATGGGAAGAGATCATCAAATGTTGGAATTGAAAATCTTTTAGTAAGGTGACAGTGCTCATTGTATTGCATCGTAATGGTTCATATGATGACATAATTGCAAGTGTAATTGAGAGTAAAAATTATCCTTGGAGTCAAGTGACTTGGTGATTAGCTATTTAATGAATGAGAGGTGAAAAATGCATTTCACATTCATAAAGAATGATAGGTAGGTAGCTAGTTATGAACATATTGGATGTTGTTGCCGATTTATCTAGGTCTATATTGAGAATAAATATAATCGTAAGGTCTCTGGTAGAACCAATGAATTCAGTCCACACCCACCACCACACCTTACCAATGTACATTAATGATTCAGTTGAATATTAGAGTCTGAATGCTCATACAATGAATATGAATTATCATTCAACGGATGAGAAAAATCTTTATTTCAAGAAGAGTGTGAAGAGTATGGATTAAGATCACAACCTAATAATTATTTCTCTAATGGAACTAATTTCTAAAAAGAACAAACATTCAGTAGCAAGAAAGAGCTGAAAATATTACTGCATGAAATGTCGATAAGGAAGTGTTTTGATTTTTCTACATTGAAGGGTTATAGAAAACTCTTTAAGGTGAAATTTGTATGTCCTAGTTATGCATGGATGTTGGTATTTAGAAAGTATGAATGCTCGACCAAATTTTGTTTCTACAAGTACTTTGGGGATCACAGTTGCAATGTGAAACATGTCATGGTAAGCCATAGGAAAGTCTCCATTTTGGAATACAAAAGTTGATTGCTTTAATAATTAATTTTTCAAATATGTTAAAAGTCTTCTAGTTTTTATTTTTTAATTTTGCAAAGTTGTTAGAAGTTGAATGCAATAGTTAACTTTTTTAATATTTAAATATATATATATATATATATATATATATATATAAAAGTATAGACAATGACTCTGGTCTAATTTCTATTGGATGGTCATATAATAGAAAAAATGAATGACCATAGGGTCTACAATCAAATGGTATCATTGTCAATAATAGACAATCAATATAATTGATGGTATTTAATATGCGGGACGTTATAATGGTCCAAAAATATTAGTATATAATAAAAATATGACAATTATATAAATTATATTAAATTAAGGATCATAGATTGAGTACACTATAGATCCTAGACTATACACTTAGTTTATGATATACTGAATGAGTATATAGTCATTACTAGTATATTATAAAAAGAAAATAATTATTAATTAATTAATAATAAATTAAATTATTAGAATTTATGAAATTCAAGGAGTTTAAACAAGTCATGTGATTATACAGAAGTCCACATTAATTGAGGGTGGTGATTAAAGATGTATAAGGATGAGTTATCATTAAATAGAAAACATCATCAGAATTATGTTTGCCAAATGATAAGTATGTTCTGAGGATTCCATTTGTTTAACCACTACATTTCCTCATACATCTTTGATTACCAACTTCAATTTATGTGTACTCTTTGATGATCATATGACTTGTTTAAACTCCTTGACTTGTATAAATTTCAATAATTTAATTTATTATTAATTAATTATTTTTTTTATAATATACTACTAATAGTCTATAAACATGTATTATTATCTATGCGGTGAATCATTGACTTGTTATAGTATAGCCTATACAAAGGTCTACCTCTATACTACACCTAAAGAAATATGACACATGTTTGTTGATCATAACTAGTAGAATTTTATAAAGGATATTAATTAAAAATAAATAAATTATGAAAATTTATACAGTGCAAGAAATTTAAAAGCGCAAGAAATTTAAACGTATCATATGATAATGTAAGAGTTCACATAAATGGATAGTGGTGATCAAAGATGTATGAGGAAGAGAAATGATAGAACAAATGACATCCTCAATACATACTTATGCTTTGTCAAACATTCCTCTAAGAAAGTTGTTTGTTCAACCATTACTCATCCTCATCAACTTTGATCACCACTCTAAATTAATGTGGACTCTTATATGATCAAAAAACTTATTTAAACTCCTTGAATTGTATCAATTTTAATAATTTAATTTATTACTAATTATTTTTTTTGTTTACATACTCAGCCAATATATTATAAACTAAGTATATAATCTAGGATCTATAGTAGACTCAATCGATAGTCCTTAATTCAATATAATTGTCACGACTCGATTTTTTAAGTCATGATGGCGCCTACCTTATCCCACTAGTAGACAAGCCAAGTCATTGCCCGGAAGGATAGATGATGTCGCCCAAACCATACCCTCCAAGATGATAAAATATGATCATTGTCAAACTATATTAACCCAACCAGGTTGGAGTCAATCCCATAGGGAATAGGTCGAATATGTCTCTCGAACTTACTGAAGTAGCCAAAAGTACAGAAAAGTAAAGGGGAGAATTTTGTAGTAATCAGTAAAAGTAACAAGTCTTGAATGTCGTTGGTTGTAATCAATCTAAGATGAACATTACGACTGTGTTCCCCCTGTCTTCCTAACTCTGTAGGTTTATATCACTCAATCCTTCTATCTCCTTTCTACACATGCAGAATTAGGCAAGCTAGGTATTACTAACCATCATATGAATGCTTTGATAAATCTCACCCTTTAACTAGTCAGTCTTAAGGTATTGTCATACTAATTGTTGTCTTTGATCCCAGTTTAACTATCACCTTTTTTATATCAAATTATTAGATGAGGATTGATAGCCTCAAATCACTATTGTAATCTTTTTTCCCAATATCAACCCCTTTTGTGATGATGATCTCGAATACAGGCGGGTTCTAAGCATTAACCACCACTAAGAAAAAAAATAAACTGAAGAATCACAATGCTAGTGTAAACAATAATCTTGAAAAATCTCACACTTTCCCTACTTTGTTTTTCTTTCAGGGTTCACACAACCCTAACTAAGGGAATTAGCTGCTCATAGTTATGAAATAATCCATGGAATTCAATAAAGAAAACATATGAATAATCTCACAATAATTGACGAAGAAA
Source organism: Capsicum annuum (assembly GCF_002878395.1). NCBI lineage: Eukaryota > Viridiplantae > Streptophyta > Magnoliopsida > Solanales > Solanaceae > Capsicum > Capsicum annuum. The sequence goes on along the minus strand of NW_025833317.1, from coordinate 142,853 downwards.
ATCCAAAGTCTCAAATCAATTAATCAACCAAAACCCAAGAACAAAGAGATTCCAAGTTACACTAACCCCAAGTAAGTGGCCATCATATATGAAAGAAATATCTGAAATCTTCATCTTCTCTAAACCTTCAATCTCTACTACTTAAGATGGCATTTATGGGGTGTAAGTGGTACTTACCCCGGGTTAGTGACCCATCATAAGTGTTAGTCAAAATTTCATCTTCTAGATTCTCTAAACTTGGATATTCTACAACCTACGGTACGCTACCTACACCATGTAGGTGGAATCATAAGTGGCCCATTATGCAGGTTTGATTCCTTCTTTTTATTTTAAGCTCCAAAACCTAGTTTCTGCAAAACACAACAAAAAAAACACATCATATCTACCAAAACGAGCCTAAGTACTTACATATTTTCCATCTTTAAGCATCAAAAGTGCCATGAAAATATGGCATATCACCACCCTCAACTTAGAACATTTGCATGTCCTAAGGAAACAAAAATACAACAAAACACAACATGATGCTTAACCAAGAGAAACCTAAGATACCTATGGAAATCAATCTCAAATTTAGCTCAAAGACATCATCCTTTCTATTTTAACTTTTCAAAACCAACTATGTGAATCAATGTAACCCAACAATATGGCATAAGGGAATCAACTATGACATTACATTAGAAACACATAATCAAGCATATATGCAAATTACAGTACCCAAATAAATAATCAGATAGCAACACAAACCATGGACCATCACAATAAAAAATTCTTGCTCACTCAGTAGAACAATGTATGTTAATGCAGGGACAATCATGATACCCTCACACTCACAAAGAAATTCCAAAAATTTGCATAGAATACCATAGGATTACCCTTTTCTTTTTACCCTAGTTTTCAGAAAGTCAAACTAGGATCCCTATAGTACTTTACTCGAATTGAAGTGTAGGCTTGGTGGTCGGTATTGATACAGTCCAAATGGTCTCTGGTTGCTAAAGAGGATGCTTACGGGTAAAGAAACACTTGATAACTTCTTGGCGGCTATAAAAAGGCATCCATTAGATGATTATGATGATCAAGGAGGCTCAATGAATGTTAGAGAGGCCAAGGGGAGATAAAATGAGGCTAAAAGCCCCCGAAAGAGGAAATGCACCCTATCCACTTTGGAGGTATGCCCAACCCGCTCTAGATCCACTAGGGAGGGTCAAAATAACCTACTATACTATTAGGGTGTGCCCCATATGCTCTAAAAATGCTCAAGTATGTGCGTAATGGGAGTTTATGTTTAGTGTTTCTTAAATGGATCACTTTTGGGCCCATGTGATGTAATAACTTAGCCTAGACTCCTAGACTATAAATAGGACTTCTCTTTTATTTTGTAAAATGTTTATTGATGATTAATAAATATAAGACCTTTTGAAAGTTTGAGATAAGATTGAATTAGCTTGAGGCAAGTGTGGAATCACTTGTGTTGATTTTCCATTTAGAAACGTAGGTTGCTTGGGAATCAAGTTCCCTTGAGGTCTACGTAGGAGATTAGGTGATTTGTGTGACATTGAATATAGGGTTTAGGGTTTGATACACCCTTTATTTGATATTCCTTCATCCATTGTGTATATTTATTATTTGTCCTCTATCTATTCTTATCCTTTTTTCGTATCGTAGTTTAGTTTTCAATTTTGTACTTAGTTTGTATATCAGGTATGGTACATTTTGGAATTTAATCTCTAAGCCTATTTGGTACTACAATTACTTAGGGGTCCATTTATCAACCAACTTGTCTTTTATTCTGTCCTTATTTCTCCCTTTTTCTTTTTACTGTTTATTCAGGCTTAGTGCGATTTCATTTATTCTTTCTCTTTTTTTCTTCTTACTTTTATTTATAAATTTTTTCTTTTTTCTTTTTCTACCATACCCCAACCCTATTTTTATTTTTCTTATTTATGTCCTTCTTCATGCCCACTTCTAATCTTCCAACCCCATGATAGCCACCCTCAATTTAGGCGATTTTCCTTAGTTGAGGTGCACAATGTTCAAGGAGGAGCAAGGCTAAAAAAGGTTCATTGTAACTAAAATAAGAAGTGACAGGTGAAGATAAGAAAATACTCTATATAGGCTCAAACAGGGATCAAGGGATACTTATTCTAATCTAGGAGATCATTTAGGCTAAAAGTGGACTAATTTCAAGAACGTCCTATGATCCTTTTCTAACCAACTGCCCTACAACCTAGGCAAGAATAATTGGGCAAGTTTTGGATTACATACACAATGGTAACTAAGTAAGTATCTCACACACACATGGCACAGGATAGCATCACACACTACTATCTATCTGATTCATGCAAATGCTAGCTTCTATTATTATGTTCCTAATTCTAATGCCATAACAAGATCCAAAGTGGTCAGATATAAACATATTTTTTGGAGGGTATCATTTTTCTAACTCATTTAAGCATAATGAAAGCATAATACATCAAATGCCTTAGGTACTTAGGTTTCTCCTATATAAATAAAACAACACAAAACAATATGAAACAAAACACAATACGGCCTAAATATGCCATCTTTACTAAGAACAAACTTTAGGGAAAAGAGACATGACAAAAAAATCTCCAAGATGATATGTAGACCCATAAGTATCCCTACCTCCATCAAATAGACATGTATGATCCTAAATGCATTAAGCCTCTATAAAAAAAGAGAGATAGGAACATACCTGTGGCACCTTAGGTGCATATATCTAATGTTAATCATACTAACACAAATAAGAAGATACCTTGGGTTGCCTCCCAAGCAACGCCTGATTTAACATCGTGACATCATGAAGGTACCTTGATTGCTCATACTTCATCAAGTTAGCCCAAAAGGTAGCCTCTACGGTCATTAATACAATTTATTATAGAGACCACCCTCAAGTTAGTTAATTTCTTCATGGTTCTGCAAACATTGAATGTGACCTCCTCATCCTTCAGCCTAAATTTAAGATCCCCTTTCTCCATATCCATCAATTCTCTACCTATGGATAAAAATGGTCCCCCAAGATTATAGAAACCTCTTAGTCAACATCACAATCCAAGACAACAAAGTCAGTCAAAAAGATAAAGTTGTCCACCTTTACCAAAACATCAAATGATATGCCCACACACATTTTAACCTTATGATCTGCAGTTAATAACCACATCATTGTTGGTTTGAGAGGTATTAGGACTAGGTGTTTGAATACTACCAGTAGTATCACATTGATTTTGGCACCCAAGTTACACAGCACTCTGGCAAATCTAGGTATCCTAATAGTGCATAGAATCATGAATACTCCACTATCAACTTTATTTTGCACCATAGATGAAGATATAATCACACTATAATGATACAACCTATCAATGTCCTTATAATAGAGAGATCTCTTCTTTGTCATTAAATCCTTCATAAATTTTTCATACCTATGAATCTACTCAAGAGTTTCATGAAGAGGGATGTTCATCAATTCTTTTAGCATAGTAATAAACTTTTTATACTTCCCTTCTTCTTTCTTATACTTCAAACTCTGAGCAAAAGGTCGGAGAGGTCATGGAGTAGTCTTTACTAAGGGTTTAACTTCCTTCCCCTTTCCTTTATCCTTCTCAATACGCTTACAATCACTTGTTGATTTGTAATGACTCACCATTAGTCATCATCTTCTCAAGTTTTTCTTTGGGTGTTTCATCAATATAAGCAATATCATCCAAGACTTTATCAATCACAGACATGGGGGATTAATAGTAGCCTTCCCACTATGAGTAGTGATGGCTAGACAGTGACCATTATTCTTTAGATTTTGCACAGTGTTTTTTAAAAGAGTGTTCGATTAATGCTGATTCAACATGGCCAACATTTGCCTAAATTTCTACTCAAGCTATTTAATAGTAGTAGCATATGACTCTACCTTTTGGATGAGTCTCAAAATATCTGCCTTAATCTCCTTAAAGAAACTCTCTTGACTTTCCTAACCCTTGACCAACATTGCCAACATTATTTCTATTTTAGAATTAATATCTCTATTCCCTAGTAGAACATAAACACCACTCTTATCCTTTTAGCTATCCTTACCCCTTCGGTCACCGTCTCTCTCTATTTTGATCCCTATATTTGTAATACCCTAAGAATCTCAACTAATAGTAGAACCCTATTTCAATATCTTTAGAAAAAATTTAGTGATTTGGTAGCTACATTATCTAGCTTGATGAGTATTAGGGCCTCAAAAGTGTCCTAGCTATTAGACGAATCAAAATATTCCTTACCGATTGAATTCTTGAGATGGATATTGGTATGGTCAACTTCAAATGAGTATATCTCTCATTATACTATGAATTTATGATCTCATAACCAATAAAACGATAGATAATTGAATTATCTTTCCAACGATACTAATTTCATCCAAATCTGGTATCGAAGCCAAGAGTTATGCCCATTTTACTCTAGCATGTCAGGCTGGAAAACTGAGTGACGACATCACAAGTGTGACGACTTGTCACCAATGTCGTCATCCTTAGGCAGATTTCCACCCCCAGTGATGATATTTGTGACAAGTCATCATAAGTGTGATGACTTAGCACCAATGTCGTCAACCTTAAGCCAAAAATCATAAAATCCACCCTTTTCTGACAATATTTAGTGACGACTTGTCACAAGTCTGACAAGTTGTCACGAATGTCGTCAGCCATTTTTTTTGCAATTTAATGACATTTTTACAAGGGTATTTTGGTCTTTTTCCTGCACTTTCCATGACTTATAATCCTCAGAGAACGTATTTTCTTTTATTTCTCTTTAGTTAAACATATCAAAATTCTCTGCACACCTTCAACCACAAGGTTAGGGTTTTAATAGAAAAACTCAATTATCTAGAGATTTAACCGTGAGAATTTAATAATTCTTGAATATTTGAATTCTCCGTTAAGAGGGCTACGAGGGACACCCAATAGTTCATGAATAACCTTCTAAAATATTTGAAGTCATCCAAAAGCTCCAAGTTTAAGGTATGTGGTTTTGAACAAGAAAACCCTTTTGTTCTTGTGCCCAAAAGTTACATATTTTTGTAAAGTATTTCGTAAATTCATGGAGAATTCCTATCATGTTATTCTATTGTGAGTTTTATGAAACTATGTCTTACCCAAGCTTTGAGTTGTAATAGTATTATGCATATTAATGTTTTAAATTGTCAATTTATGGTTTAAGTTGCATAATTTAACGTCTATATCATGTTTTGAGTATTTCAAGTCCTATTGTTATGAATTGACCCTTATGGTTAAAGCATGAGTTTGAGAATGAGATGTTAGCGATTTTTAAAGAATATCAAGAAGTGAGTTTTGATTGTAATTTAAGATAGAAATCCACATTCTTGAGTTTAAAGTAAAGGGGATGCATTTTGGCTCCCATTATATATATATATATATATATATTGTTGAATTATTTTAAGGTGGATTTTCTAAAGTTCTGAGCTAAGTAAGGGAGTAGTATTTAGCATCGAGTTGGACTTGATTCCAAGGTTTCATGCCCCAGAACTACATGCCCCCGTAGGTTCTTGATATACCCCAAGTGGGTTAAGATAGTGATCACTAAAGTTATTGTTTTATCTGATGGCAAGGATAGAACAGCTCTCCCCAACGTGGGTAAGATGTTGGAATCCATGTAGCTCACATGGTTTATGTCGATTAAGAGAAACTCCCTATGTTCCTAAATTTCTCTAAGTCCTAAAGTCTTCCAAGTTTCAAAGAGTTTTAGTCTTAAAGTAACAAAGTTTTGAAAGTATAAGTGTTTTTGAAAGCTATGGTCCTAATAATTTTAGTTGAGTATGAGTCAATTGCGGACCTGTCCCAATGGCTCTCTAGTTTGGAGTAGTAAAGGTTTGTCAGACTAGTCATCAGATTATCAGCACTTTGAGATTTTCTTTGAGTTATAGTTTGTTCAGACCAAGTATTTCATTCATATTTCTCATTTTATGATGTCACAGTGTTGAGTTTATGCCTTTTATCTTTATGTAAGCTAATATATGAAGTAGAAGGTTCAAAAGGTTAGCTTGGGGCTACTTGTATCCTTAATCACCGTGTGGCATTATTAGAGCCTAAGGTTTAGAGAGTCCTAGGGAGTCTGACAAGCCGCGTTAAGTAGAGTCTTGATCATCGGTGTGTAGCACACCACATCTATGAGCAAGAGGCTACAAAACATTTTAGGAATGAGTCATTTCTTCCTCTCAAGTCCATCATTCTCAAGTTGTCTTTCTAAGCTATTAATTCATGCTTTCTTATTTTAGAATATGCCTCCATGCCGAGCTTAAAGAAATAACAATGATCAGCAACCTCAGCCCACTGATCCTCTGAATGAAAATGTGTCCCACACCGAATTCAGGGCAGCCTTCCAGGCACTGGCCCAAGCTGTCACTGTCCAGGCCAATTAGGCTATAGCTCCTCAGTAGCAGGGAGGTGACTTAGCTGCTGCCAGAATTTATGACTTTATGTGGATTAGTCCGCCAGATTTTTATGGGTTAAAGGTGGGGGAAGACCCGCAGTTATATCTCAAGGATATAAGGAAGATCACACAGGTAATGCGTGTGTCTGAAGAAGAGTATGTAGAGTTAGTATCTTACAGGTTGAAGGACATTGCGTATAACTGGGTGGTTTCTTGGAGGAAGGGTAGAGGGGAGGATGATGCTCCCATTACCTGGCAGATGTTCCAAGATGCATTTTTGGATAAGTTCTTTCCTTTAGAGTTAAGAGAGGCAAAGATTAAAGAGTTTATAAACTTGAGACAGGGCTCCATGACTGTTAAGGAGTACTACTTAAAGTTCAATCAACTAACAAAATATGCACCTGACTTGATCTTCGATGCCTGAACTAGTATGAGAAAGTTTGTGATGGGTGTGTCGGACTTAGTACTGAAAGAATGCCGTACTTCTATGTTGAACAAGGTGATAAATTTGTCTATGCTGATGATCTATGCGTAGCAAATAGAGAAGGATAAAATAAAAGAAAGAGATAGAGCGAGAGGTAACAAGAAAGCCAGGTCTGAACAGCACGAGTATGGTCAGGCTAGATTCCAGGGAGAGAACCGTCCTCAGTTCCAGAGTTATTCTTCTATGCCAGCACCTACATCTGCTGGTGCCCCAGCGCCTAGAGGTAGGCTAAAGCAAGGAAATAGGTCTTCTATGTCCAAGCCTCAGTAGAGTGTGAGCAGCAAGCCCAACTTTCCTCCTTGTGCCAAGTGTGGTAGGACCTATCCAGGTGAGTGTTTGGCTGAACAGTGTGGTTGTTTTGGGTGTGGAAAAATAGGCTACAGGCTTAGAGAGTACCCACATGACAGGCAGAGAAGCAGAGATACCCAGCCCCAGACCCAAGCCATTAGTGCATTAGCTTCTGCAACCCGTCCAGCTCCTCCTCAGGGTGCTTCTTCTAGTATTCCTGGCGGTTAGAACCAAAATAGGTTCTATGCCTACCTTCCCATCATGAGCAGGAGGACTCTCCCTATGTTGTTACTGGTATGCTCCGTGTATTTCATTTTGATGTAAATGTGTTATTGGACCCTGGGTTAAGTTTTTCTTATATGACCCCACTTGTTGCTGTGAAGTTTAAGACGAGTCCCGAAAGTATTTCTAAGCCTATTCTAGTTTCTACCCCAGTAAGGGAGTCTGTTGTTGCTAAGCAAGTATATAAGAATTGTCCTGTTATAGTCCTTCATAGAGTCACACTTGCTGATTTGATAGAGTTAGAGATGGTTGATTTTGATATTATCCTGGGTATGGACTGGCTTCACTCCTGCTATGTGTCTATAGATTGTCATACTCATGTAGTCAAATTTCAGTTTCCTGATGAACTAGTTTTTGAGTGGCCAGGGAGTTCAGTACCTCCCAAAAGTCATTTTATTTCTTATCTCAAAGCCAAAAATCTTATATCTAAGGGTTGATGTTATCACTTGGTTAGAGTTAAGGACACTAAGTCTGAAACCCCAAGTATCCATTTAGTCAACATTGTTAATGAGTTTCCTGATATCTTGCTGGAAGATCTCCCAGGGGTACCTCCCGATAGAGAGATAGAATTCGGGATCTATCTTCTTCCTGACACTTAGCCTATTTCTATTCCTCCCTACCTTATGGCACCTGCAGAGGTTAAGGAGCTGAAAGAACAACTCAAAATCTCTTAGACAAAGGTTTTATTAGGCCCAGTGTATCTCCTTAGGGCACACCTGTCCTTTTTATGTGAAAGAAAGATGGTTGTTTGCATATGTGCATTGACTATCGTCAGCTTAATAAGGTCACAATCAAGAACAAGTACCCTCTTCCAAGAATAGATGATTTGTTTGATCAGTTGCAAGGTAAGAGTTATTTCTCCAAGATAGACCTTAGATCCGGCATCACCAACTTAAAGTAAGGGGTGTGATATCCCAAAGACAGCCTTCTGAACCTGCTATGGTCATTTTGAGTTTTTTTTCATGTCTTTCAGGCTAACTAACGCCCCAGCAGCTTTCATGGACCTCATGAATCAAGTGTTTAAGATATATCTTGATATGTTTGTCATTGTGTTTATCGACGACATCCTTGTGTATTCCCGAAGTGAGGGTAATCACGCAGACCATCTTAGAATCATCTTGCAAACTCTTAGAGATCATAATTTGTTTGCCAAATTCAGTAAGTGTGAGTTTTGGATAAGGTCCGTAGCATTTCTGGGTCATATTATTTCAGCTGAAGGCATTAGAGTTGATCCCCAAAAGACAGAGGCTGTAAGAAATTGGCCTAGCCCTATCTCTCCATCTTATATTAGATGTTTCTTGGGTCTAGCTGGCTATTACCACTATTTTGTTGAAGGGTTCTCTTCCATTGCATCTCCCATGACTCGGTTGACCCAAAAGAAAGTTAAGTTCCTCTAGTTGAATTCCTGTGAGAAGAGTTTTAAGGAGTTGAAGATTTGACTCACTTCTGCCCCTGTGTTGACTTTGCCTGATGGTGTAGATGGTTTTGTGGTATATTGTGATGCTTCAAGAGTCAGTTTAGGTTGTGTGTTGATGCAGAGGGGTAAAGTTATAGCCTATGCTTCTAGACAGTTGAAATCTCATGAGAAGAATTACCCAACCTATGACTTAGAGTTGGCTATTGTAGTGTTTGCTTTGAAAATCTGGAGACATTATTTGTATGGTGTGCATGTTGATGTTTTTACTCATCACAAAAGCCTTCAGTATGTATTGACTCAGAAGGAGTTGAATCTTAGGCAGCGGAGGTGGTTAGAATTTTGAAAAGACTATGATATAAGCATTTGGTATCAATCGGGCAAGGCTAATGTTATGGCAGATGCCCTTAGCAGGATGTCTATGGGTAGTATTTTGCATAGAGAGGAAGGTAAGAAAGAGTTGGCTCGTGATATACATCGTCTGGCTAGAATGGGTGTTAAGTTTCTTGATTTCACTGAGGGAAATATTTTGGTGCAGAGTAGTTTCGAATCCTCTTTGGTTTTAGAAGTGAAGGAGAAGCAAGACTTAGATGCTAGCTTAATCAGACTGAAAGAGTCAGTCAAGGATCAAAAGGTAGAGGTTTTCTCTCAAGGGGGAGATGGGGTGTTGAGGTTGCAGGGCAGATTATGTGTTCCTGATGTTGGTGATCTAAAGCAGAGAATTATGGATAAAGCGCATGGTACGTGGTATTCTATTCATCCCGACACTACCAAGATGTACCGCAACTTATGGGAAATCTATTGGTGGTGTGGTATGAAGAAGGATATAGTTGACTTTGTGGTGAAGTATGCAATATTTCAATAAGTTAACGTTGAGCACCGAAGACCTGGTGGTGTGATGCAAAAGTTTAGTATCCTAACTTAGAAGTGGGAAGAGATAAATATAGATTTTGTGGCTGGCTTACCTCTTTCCCGACGCCATCATAACTCCATCTAGGTTGTTGTCGATAGGATGACTAAGTCAGCTCATTTCTTATCTGTGCACACATCTTATACAGCTGAGGACTATGCTAGATTGTATATCAGGAGTTAGTCAAGTTGCATGGAGTTCCCTTGTCTATCATTTCTGATAGAGGTACTCAATTCACTTCTCAGTTCTAGAGAGCATTTTAGATGGGTCTTGGTACCCATGTTCATATGAGTTTCGCTTTTCATCTACAGAAAGATAGTCAGGCTGAGAGAACTATCCAAACTTTGGAGGATATGTTGAGGGCGTGTTCCCTTGATTTCAAAGGTAGTTGGGATGAGCATTTATCGTTGATAGAGTTTTCTTACAACAACAATTACCATGCTACTATCAAGATGGCACTATTTGAGGCATTATATGGTAGGAGATATAGATCACCCATAGGTTGGTTCGAAGTGAGTGAAGCTACTTTGGTTGGACCTGATATAGTATTTAAGGTGATGGAGAAAGTAAAGTTGATTAGAGAAAGGTTAAAGACAGCTCAGAGTTGTCAAAAGTCATATGCAGATGTGAGATAAAAAGACCTTGAATTCAAAGTTAATGATTTGGTGTATCTGAAAATTTTGCCCATGAAAAGGGTGAAAAGATTTGGGAAGAAAGGGAAACATAGTCCCTGTTACGTTGGCCCTTACAGAATTCTCAGCTTTGTTGGAAACATTGCCTATGAAGTTGAGCTACCTATAGAGTTGTTAGTTATTCATCCTATTTTCCATATTTCCATGCTTAGGAAGCACATTCGTGATTCTATCATTGTTGATTCTTCAAATAGCTTAGATGTTCAGAATAACCTTTCGTTTGATGAGGTTCCAACTGAGATCCTAGATTACCAAGTCTGTAGACTAAGGAACGAAAAAGTTTCATTGGTTAAGGTTTTATGGTGGAACCAATCAGTTGAGGGTGCTACTTGGGTAACCGAAGCAGATATGCAATGCAAGTACCCACACCTCTTCTTCACAAGTTCAGAGCAAGCTAGAGGTATTACTTTTTCTTAATTCAGCCCCTATCTAACCAAAGATTCAGCTATATAGCTATTTTGTTGTAAATTTGTGCACTCTCAAAAATACTTGAAAGTTTAGAATGACATAGATTTAATTCAGAGAACTATTCCAACTGTGCATCCTCAATTTCTTTGCATTCCTATCTTAACTAGTGACATTCGAGGATGAATGTTTCCAAGGGGGAGATATTGTAATACCCTGAGAATTTCAACTAATAGTAGAACCCTATTTCAAACTCGTTAGAAATAAATTTATTCATTTGGTAGCAACATGATCTATCTTGATGAGTATTAGGGCCTCAAAAGTGTCCTAGGTATCAGACGAATCAAAACATTCCTTGTCAATTGAATTCTTGAGATGGATATTAGTATGGTTAACTTCAAACGAGCATATCTCCCCTTATAATATGAATTTCTGTGCTCTTCACCCACTAAAAGATATATAATTAAATTAGCTTTCCAACGATATGAATTTCATCCAAATCCGGTATCGAAGCCAAGACTTATGCCCATTTTACTCCATCATGTCAGGCTGGAAAACTAAGTGACGACATTTGGTAATAAGCTGTCTCAAGTGTGATAACTTGTCCCCAATGTCGTCAGCCTTAGGCAGATTTCCACCCCCAGTGATGACATTTGTGACAAGTCATCACAAGTGTGACGACTTATCACCAATGTCGTCAACCTTAAGCCAAAAATCATAAAATCCACCCTTTTGTGACGATATTTTGTGAAGACTTGTCACAAGTCTGAGGACTTGTCAAGAATGTCGTCCGCTATTTTTTTCAGCAATTTAATGATGTTTTTGCAAGGGTATTTTGGATTTTTTTTTCCTGCACTTCGCAGAACTTATAACCCTCAGAAAATGTATTTTCTTCTATTTCTCTTTACTTAAACATCTCAAAATTCTCTGCACACCTTCAACCACAAGGTTAGGGTTTCAACATAAAAACCCAATTATCTAGTGATTCAACCGTGAGAATTCAATGATTCTTTCATATTTGAATACCCCGTTAAGAGGCTATGAGTGACACCCAATAGTTCGTGAATAACTTTTCAAAATTTTTTAAGTCATCCAAAAGCTCCATGTTTAAGGTATGTGGTTATGAACAAGAACATCCTTTTGTTCTTGTGCCCAAAAGTTACATATTTTCATAAAGTGTTTCGTAAACTCATGGAGAATTCCTATCATGTGATTCTATTGTGAGTTTTATGAAACTATGTCTTACCCAAGCTTTGAGTTGTAATATTATTATGCATAATAATGTTTTAAATTGTCAATTTTTGGTTTAAGTTGCATAATTCAACGTCTATATCATGTGTTGAGAATTTCAAGTCCTATTGTTGTGAACTGAACCTTATGGTTAAAGCATGAGTTTGAGAATGAGATGTTAGCGATTTTTAAAGAATATCAAGAAGTGAGTTTTGATTGTAAATTAAGATAGAAATCCACATTCTTGAGTTTGAAGTAAAGGGGATGCATTTTGGCTCCCATTATATATATATATATATATATATATATATATTGTTGAATTATTTTAAGGTGGATTTTCTAAAGTTATGAGCTAAGTAAGGGAGTAGTATTTAGCACCGAGTTGGGCTTGGTTCCGAGGTCTCATGCACCAGAACTACGTGCCCTCGTAGGTTCTTAATATACCCCAAGTGGGTTAAGATAGTGATCACTAAAGTTAATGTTTTATCCAATGGAAAGGATAGAACAGATCTCCCCAACGTGGGTAAGATGTTGGACTCAATGTAGCTCATACGGTTTATGTTGGTTAAGATAATCTCCCTAAGTTCCTAAAGTTCACTAAGTCCTAAAGTCTTCTAAGTTTCAAAGAGTTTTATCTTAAAGTTACAAAGTTTTGAAAGTATGAGTGTTTTTGAAAGATATGGTCCTAATAATTTCAGGTGTCATGATAATTTGAGGTTTTGAGTAAAAGCCTGATGATTTATGAGTCTTGTGGCATATATTTATTTCAAGCAATGTGAGTATGTTTTACACCATACAGGGTTTCTATAAAAGCTTATGATATTGAGTTTTTTAATTGCACACTCCCCCATATGCTCAAGACACTCCCAAAGTACTGACCCACATATTTTGTTTGTGTGCCTTATATTCTCGTAATGTAGGTTTAGGTGCTCAGTCTCAGCCTCACCAGTGATCCTTTTGAGCTTTCCTATCTACATATCAGCCATAGTGAGTCCTCATGTTTTGGGGACCGGTTATTCTCAGACTTGTAGTTTTATTTAGTAGCTATTTAATTCTTTTCAGCTGAGTATGAGTCAGTTGGGGACCTGTCCAAATGGCTCTCTAGTTTGGAGTAGTAAAAGGTTGTCAGACTAGTCATAAGATTATCAGCACTTTGGGATTTTCTTTGAGTTGTAGTTTGTTCAGACCAAGTATTTCTTTCATATTTCTTATTTTATGATGTCACAATGTTGAGTTCATGCTTTTTATCTTTAAGTAAGCTAATATATGAAGTAGAAGGCTCAAAGGGTTATCTTGGGGCTACTTGTAGCCTTAAGCACCGTGTGACGTTCCGGGAACCAGTTGCGGGGCGTTACAATATTTATCCCCATAGTAGTTCCGACCTTAGTTCCTTTGCCTTGAGTTCCAATTGTCTTGAGCAGATGATTGAGCTTAGGTTTGAAACTCTCCAACTCTCTATCTAGGTACTTCTCCTCTTCATACACATTAGAATCATATGACTTAGAAGTTTTACCCTGTAAGCCCACAATATTCACCTTCTCAAAATTCATAGTTGCAAACTATTCATTAGTAACTAATCTTCATCCTAAGCTACACAACCTTTTAAGCTACTGAATTATTTACAACTTTATGCTCTATGGAAGAAACAATAGCATAAGTATTGGCACCTCTCTCTACCTCTCGAGTATGCCACCCTTGATTTCGATCTAAGATATCTGATGTTGCTTCCCAATGTAGGTTCATGAATGCTCCACTAGTAATAGTATCCATCATAGCTTTGGAACTTGTATTCAGGGCACGATAGAAAATCTTCAGCAAATTCTCCCTAAAATCTTGTTATTAGGCACCATCATCAACTTCTTCTTAAACCAAAACCATGCCTCATACATTGGTTTAGAATACAGTTGCCAGAAGTTATAGATCTCATCCTTCAAATGTAACATTCTGGCTAGAGGGAAGAAACGGTCTAAAAACGTCTTCCACAACTCGTTCCAAGTAGTAATGGACCTAAGAGGTAGTTCCCCTAACCATAATGTAGGTTCACTAGATAGAGAGAATGGGAATATCCTAAGTCTCAACGCTTCCTAAGTCACCCTAAGCAAATTATATGAAGTTCAGATACCCACAAAATTAATGATGTGTATGCTAGTATCATAGGTCTATAGTCCAGTAAGCACACCCTTCTGATTCAAAAATAAGATCGTAGCATTAGTAATATCAAACTTCATCCCCTGGGGCAACACAGGAGGAATGATGGCTTCTATCTTGATAGGCTCAACATACCCTAAGTCATCCTCTGAATCATAATAACCTGGGAATTACTGATAAGCTAGGAACACTTGAGCCTTATCTCTCCTACCTTTATCAAGTTCTTCTTGATGGTGTTCTTTCCATCTCTATTTTTCTTCTTGATTTGCACAACGAGAAGCCTTATTATCCCTTCTCTATTGTTCCTCTGCTAGTAATCACACAGTGGTTGGTGCATCTGTATCCTAAATAACATGTTGAGGAGGAGGAGGGAAGTTGTGTGGATTATCTCAAATCCCCCATAATGAGCTTCACAACCATGGTCCAACATCCTAAAATTCATGATCAAATGGGTTCAAGGGATTGTCTTTACTCGTAGTACTCAGCATACACCATCATACAACCCAAGAAAAATAGAAAAGTAAAGGCAAACAACCTCAAAAACTTCAATACATTAATTCGTAACTGTACTCCCCGGTAATGATGCCAAAATTTCATGTTGCCCAAACTATACCTTCCAAGAATATACAATGCGGTCTCTGTCAAATTCCCATAGGGAAAAAGTCGAATATGTCTCTCGAACTTGCTAAAGTAGTCGAAAGAGCAGAAAAGTAAATAGGGGTATTTTTAGTAAATAATAAAAAGTAACAAATCTTAAATGCCTTTGGTTGTAATTAATCTGAGATGAACACTAGGATCATGTTCCCCAAGCTTCGTAACTCCATAGATTTATCGTACTCAATCTGACTATCTCCTTGCCATACATACAGAATATGATAAGCTAGTTATTACCAACTGTCTTGTGAATATTTTGATAAATTTCACACTTAACCTTATGAGTTTCAGGGTATCGCCTTACTAACCCTTGTCTTTGATCCGAGTTTAACTATCACCTTTTGGATATCATGTTATTAGATGAGGGTTGATATCCTTGAATCACTATTGTAATCTTCTTTCCCAATCTCAATCTCTCTTGTAAAGACGATCTCAAATACAGGCGGGTTCTAAGCATTGCCATTGAAGAAAATAATTAAACTGAAGAAGATCAAATGAAAGTGTAATCAATGATCTAGAAGAAACTTACACTTCCCCTGCTTCGTTATTTTGCTAGGGTTCCCCCAACCCTAGCTAAGGGAATTAGTCGTTCATAGTTGCAAAACAATTCATGGAATTCCATAAAGAAAACATATGAATAATCTCACAATAATTTTTGAAGAAAACCAAAAGTCTCATGTCAATTAATCAGCCAAAACCAAGAACAAAGATATTTCAAGATCAAAAGTCAATCTTAGAATCAAATATATGTTTATGAATAATAAGTGTGTAAACTCACAGAAATATCTCTCTAACTTAAAAAAACATCATAAGAGTATTCATAGATTACATAAAATCCTAAAAATCCAATCCAAAGTGAATTGGGAAACTTGGGTCGGCTGCCACTTGCCTCGGGTAAGTGGCTATCATAAGTGACAGAAACTTCTAAAATCTTCAGCTACTCTGAACCTTCAGTCTTTACTACTTATTATGGACCTTATGGTGTTAAAGTGGTACTTACCCCGGCTAAGTTACCCATTATAAATGTCAGTCAAAATTTCACCTTTCAGATTCTCTGAACTTGGACTTTCTCCAACATGCATCAGCCCACCTACGCTAAGTAGATGGCATCGTAAGTGGCCCATTCTACAGTCTTGACTCTTTTTCTTCATTTTAAGCTCCAAACCCTAGTTTCCTACAAAAAACATCATATATACCAAAACTAGCCTAAGTACTTGTATAGTTTTTTATTTTAAGCATCGATAGTTTTGTGAAACAGTGGCACATTAATAGGTAGTGGGCTAATGGGCAGAAATAATAAAAAGAAAACATATAATGATAATTATACGAGAGATGAAAAAGGACCAAAATATGCAAAACAATCCCTGTCATGATCTGGTAAGATCGATACTAGAGCAACTACTAAAAGATACCCAGAGTACTAGACAGAATTAAAAATATACACAACCAGTCTTGAGTATAAAAGACTAAAATGGAATAGATGGAGGAGGATCATCCTCGAATGACAACAATCTCACCTTGATCTAGATCAGTACTGGAAAGTAGAAATCACGTCAATATCAGCTGCTAGTACTTGAATTTGCATTAGGGTAAAGATGCAGAAGTGCAATAGTAGTACCAAAGCAATGGGTACACAGTAGGCATCATAAGTAAACTAATCTCAATACAAGAAAAGTATACTAAAATATAAAGGTGTAGTCTACATCAACAGTAAATAGGGATAGATAGGTAGAAAACTATCAAGTGTCACGACCCACGGCTACCCTCTAGTCGCGACAATGGTGCTTATGGTCACAAGTGATCACAAGCTAACACATGAGCTGGTACCTACTGTGTGCACTGAATAAATATGAACATAACACCTGTGTGGAAGATAAACTGAGAAGGAAATATAAATCTGAATACTGAAATACCGAATCAATCATAAGTCTAAAACATCTTATAAAAACTAAAAATGATTGACTGGTTGTTCAACTATTTTTTCTGAATATCTGAAAGCCTCTAAACTAACTGAGGAGTTAATGGGATAGACCCCCAACTAACTCCGACTGACTGAATAAAATGAAATACTAAAATAATTGAATAAACATAAAATGTCCTTGATGGATGAGGACTCACCACTACGGCTGCTGGATTATGCTGAGTTGTCTAAATATGGTCGGGAAACTGTGCGTCTGAACCTATGATATAAGACATCATAGCGCAAAGAAGAGTATGCAGTCAGTACTTTGAATGTACTGGTATATGAGATGAGGTCAGGCTGATATACATAGGGTATGTATATAAAATAAGGACTAACTGAATATCATGAGATAACTGAACATGAATGCATGAAAACTGTAACATCTTAGAATGCAAGACCAAACATAAATATATATCTAAAATAATCTATAAACTGAAAGATTAAAATTTAATAGCTGAATAACTAAAAATATGAATACTTTTGTCAGGAAAACCTGAACTAAAACTATACTTACTACTTTGTTGAGATTGTGAAAGATATTATCTAACCGACATGCCCCAATCTAAGCTAATGGGGTCCAACCTGTAACCCCAATTGGAAGGGTGTCAATACCGTGCCACGGGTACTAACACTGGCTGTGTCGATCCACTAAACTGGTGTCCCAAAGGACTAATAAGTCACCCTCAACTGGCAGGTGCTCTAATGAGATATGTTTCACCTTCAATTAGCAGGTAAACACTTTATCAACCCTCAACTAGAAGGTAGACATCTCTAACCTATGTTGGCTATGTAGTTCTATATTTTGGGGATTTCTACTAAGGGTCACACCCTTAACTGTCAGGTAAGCCCTCATCCCTGAGTTCGCTCGATGCTAAATCCTATTCCCAGCTGAATTGACACTTATACTAGAAAAGACTAAACTAGACTGCATATTATTACTTAATTGATAGTGCTTATCATAAATATAAACATGTAAGTATACTGATAAGAGTCATGGAATAACTGTTTGAGACTTGAAAAGCTAAATTCATGTAAAGCACATAGGTATCAGGTGTTCATAACCCACAAGCACTAAATGGAATCAACAGTAATACTATATAAAAGCTTTAAAAGCATAGTAGGGAATCATTGTTCAAAACCCAACACTTAGGCATTTCATTAAACACCTGAGAGTCATGAACTTAAGCATGGGAATGGGTAAAGCATGCGAGAATAACATGATTACAACATTTAAAACATGTAATGTCTCATCCCACTTGAAAACACTTATAAACATACCTTGTAATTGAATTCATAAAAGATTCATGGAGATATTTCAACTTAAAAATGAAAAACTCATAATTTAAAACCAAAAAGGAATTCTTGAACTCCATGGGTGAAAGAAACCCAGGGATGACCATCACACATACCTCACTAGATTATTTTATGAAGATTTTTGGGATTTTCTTGAGGTTTGAATATTGAATTCCTTGATTGCTTGAGAATGGGTTAGGGTTTTTTCTTGAGGTGGAAGATGGTTTTCTTGGGAGCTTTTATGAATAAAGGGGCAAATAATGCTTCTTGGGGACCTAAATTTCATGTTATGGATGAGTTTGGGTGAGGTTAAATGACCCAAATACCCTTAAATGATGAGGAACAAAAACTAGACAAAAAGAGAAGGAGGAGATGCAGGCTCTAGACCACCGAACTGGAGCAGGCACCGCGGGCTCTAGAGCGGCGCACTGAAGGGTGCGGCGTGGGCTTTGGAGTGGCGTATTGGGGGTGAAGCATGGGCTAATGTGCTGCTACTACTTTGGGGATCCAAACACACCCCTACACTCATCTGAAAATTCTAAAACTCACCCGAGACATACTTTGGACAACCCCAATCATGAATCAACTCAAAAGTTGACATTTTGAGGTTGGGAAGATCAAAATAAAATTGTCGAAGTTTAGGGGCCTTGGAAATGACTAAGTCCCAACACTTAGTGAAATTTCTAAGCATGGATCCCTTTAACATGCAATCGTGAGCTGAATTGAGCAAGGATCTTATGGGGTATTATAATATCTCCCCCTTGGGAACATTCGTCCTCGAATGAGACTAGTTTTGCTGAGAGCACTGATGTAACTGAGATCTTATATTTAATATGCATGACTTGAAACATGATTACATAACTGAGTCTGAAACATAATACATGAACTGAATGTATGCAATGACATGAGATGGATTACATAGCTGAAGTTGAGAACAAAAAAGAGTCAATCTGAGGAAAATCATTACCTTAAGTTGAATTTGAGTTCGCAGATAAAAGATGAGGGTACTTGGATTGCATATCTACTTCTATTTCTTAAGTGGCTCCCTCAACAGACTGGATCCGCCAAAGAACCTTGACCAAGGGAACTTCTTTGTTCCTTAGTCTATGAATCTGACAATCAAGGATCTCAACTGGGATTCCTTTGTAAGAAAGGTTATCCTGAACCTCTATGCCTTCTAATGGGACAACAACAGCTGAATCATTTATCCACTACTTTAACAGGGAAACATGAAACATTGGATGCACTGATGCT
Source organism: Capsicum annuum (assembly GCF_002878395.1). NCBI lineage: Eukaryota > Viridiplantae > Streptophyta > Magnoliopsida > Solanales > Solanaceae > Capsicum > Capsicum annuum. Next base: position 123,398 of record NW_025833317.1, on the reverse strand, counting down.
AAATCTGCAGGCAACTCTAACTCATAAGCTACCTTCCAAAAATGACTCAAGATCTTATATGGTCTAACATACCAAGGACTGAGTTTCCTCTTCTTTCCAAATCTCTTGACTCCCTTAATGGGTGAGATTTTCAAATAGACCAAATCACCAACCTCAACCTCAAGATCTCTTCTCCTTATATCTGCATAGGATTTCTGGCAGCTTTAGTCTCTATTTAGCCTTTCCCTAATCAACTGAACTTTCTCCATCACATCAAACACTGTATATATACCAATTAAAGCATCCTCATCTACCTCAAATCAACCAATATGAGATCTATATCTCCTTATATAAAGAGCCTCAAATTAAGCCATCTGAATATTGGAGTGATAACTATTATTATAGGAAAACTAAATCAAAGGTAAGTGATCATCTCAGCTACCTGTAAAGTCAATAACATATGCTCTCAACATGTCATCTAAGGTTTGAATGGTCCCTTCTGCCTTACCATTTGTTTGAGGATGAAAAGTTGTACTTAGATGAACTTGGGTACCAAGACCCTTCTGAAAAGCCTTCCAAAAGTGAGAGGTAAACTACGTACCTCTATCTGATAGGATAGACAATGAAATCCCATGCAAGCTAATCAAATCACTAAGGTAGAGCTTGCTTAATCCTCAGCTGAGTAAGAGGTATGAACTGGTAAGAAATGAGCTAATTTGGTCATTCTATCTACAATGACTCATATCAAATTATGTTGACAATGCGTAAAAGGTAAACCTATAACAAAGTCCGTGTTCACCACTTCCCAATTCTAAGTAGGGATACTGAACTCCGACAATATGCCACTAGTCCTTCGGTGTTCAACCTTACCTACTGATAATTAGAACACTTAGCTATAAACTCTGCAATATCCATATTCATACCACTCTACCAATAGATTTCTCCCAAGTCACGGTACATCTTAGTGGCTCTTGGTTGGATAGAGTAATGTCCACCATCCACTTCTTCAAGTATTTTCTATCTCTAGTAATCAACACTCGAAACACATAACGTGCCTTAAAAATAAAACACACCATCTACCCCTTGGGAGAAAACATCTACTTTCTGATCCCTAACTGTATCCTTAAACTTAACCAAACTAGATCTCTGTCTTGCTTTTCTTTTAATTCAGCAACCAATGAAGATTTAGAACAATTCTGAACCCAAATACTACATTTTACTGAATCAACCAATCGAACACCTAATCTAGCAAGTTGATAAACCTCACTGACGTACTTCTTCTTAGCCTCCTCAACGTGAGCAACACTACACATAGACAACCTACTAAGGGTATCTTTCACTACATTGGCCCTGCCCAGATGATACAACACACTCATATCATAATCTTTTTACAACTCAAGATACCTTCTCTAACAAAGATTTAAATCTTTTTGCGAGAACACATACTGCAAACTTTTGTGATCCGTGAACACATCAACATGAACCCCATAAAGATAATGCCTCCAAATTTTCAAGGAGAAAACAACAACTGCTAACTTAAGATCATGGTACGATATTATTTGCATGGGGCTTAAGTTGTCTAGAAGAATAGGCGATGACCTTACCTCTCTGCATCAACACACAACCAAGACCAACTCTGAAAGTATCACAGTAAACTAAAAACCCATCTGAACTATCTGGCAAAGTCAATACTGGGATAAAGTGAGTTCAGTTTTTAACTCCTGAAAACTCTTCTCACATAAATATGACCACTGAAGTTGATTTTCTTCTAAGTCAATCGAGACATGAGGGATGCAATAGAAGATAACCCTTCAACAAACTATTTATAATAGCCATCCAAACCCAATAAACTCCTAATATCTGATGGAGAGATAGGTGTGGTCTATTCCTCACTGCTTTGGTCTTTTGAGGGCCCACTCTAATACCATCATCAAAAATAATATATATAAGAAAAGCTACTGATCTTATCCAAAATTTGCACTTACAGAATTTGGCAAATAACTAATGAGCTCTAAGAGTCTGCAACATAATTCTCAGATGGTCTGCATGATTGTTCTCACTACGAGAATAAACAATAATGTCATCAATGAAGACTATGACAAATATGTTCAAGTACTGCTTAAACACTCTGTTCATCAAGTCCATGAAAGCTGCAGGGGCATTCACTAGTCCAAAAGACAAAACTAGGAATTCAAAGTGACCATACCAAGTTCTAAAGGCTGTCTTCGGAATGTCACATTCTCTGATTATAAGCTGATGATAGACGGATCTGAGGTCTATCTTAGAGAAATAACTTTCACCCTGATGTTGGTCAAACAACTCATTAATTCTGGGGAGTAGATATTTATTCTTGATTGTGACTTTGTTCAACTGATGGTAATTGATGCATATTCTAAGAGAACCATCTTTCTTATGCACGAATAGGACTGTTGTGCCTCTTGGGGAAACACTGGCCTAGTGAAACCTTTATGTAAAAGATATTTCAACTATTTTTTCAAATCCTTAAGCTCAGCTAGAGCCATTTTATAAGGTGGAATAGAGATGTGCTTGGTATCTAGAAGGAGATCTATTCCAAAGTTAATTTCCCTTTCGGGAGGAACTCTAGGAAGACCATCAGGGAATATATCTAGAAATTCCATTACTACTGAAACTAAATCAAGACTAGGAGTCTAAGAAATAGAGTCCTTGACTCGAACAAGATGATAAAGAAACCGCTTAGAAATCATCTTTCTTACTTTAAGATAGGAAATGATCTGACCCCTAAGCACAGAATTACTACCCCTCTATTTAATGATTGGTTCATTAGGAAACTGAAATTGAACAACTATATTTATGCAATCAACTGAGGCATAACATGAGTGGAGCCATTCCATGTCGAGAATTTTATAAAAATCAGTCATCTTTAACTCTACAAGATCTACTGAGGTAACTCTCTGGGACACTGTAATCGATCAGTTCCTAAATACCCACCTATCTATAATAGAGCTACCTATTGGAATAGAAACTAAGAAGGTTTCTACTAAAGATTCGATACTGACACCAAAATTGACTGCTATATAAGGAGTTACAAATGAAAGTGAAACTTTAGGGTCTAATAAAGCATAAACATAGAGATGAAAGACTTGCAACGTACCCATAACTACATCAGGAAACTCTTCTGATCCTGTCGAGTCTTGAGGGCATATAACCTATTTTGACACTGCCCAATGGTTGCACTGGAAGCAGCACTATGCTGAGTCGAGCGACCAGCTGTAACTAGAGGACAATTAGACTGGCCCTATTGGCCGGCCTTTGGGAAACCCTTATTCTGTGAATGGCTTGCCACATGCAAAACACACACCACTGTTGGTACTACGTACACCCTGATTATGCTTGCCACACTTCCCATAAAGCGGATTAGTACAAACACTATTCACACTACCCTGGGACTTAGAGCCTAGCGCTTTATCCTGACTATCTTGCCTGAACTTAAGCACTGGTGCACTAGCTAAAGATGGGGCTGGGTCTGGAGACTTCTGACAAAACTAAGAATGGTTACCACCCTCTAACCTCGGCTGAGAAAAGTTAAAACTACCTTTTGTGGCCCACTTATTCTCCCTCTTTTAGTCCTTAAGCTTCTCTTCTTTAATCTTCTAAGCATGAATCATAAGTCTAGATAAGTCCATCTCCTTAATCAACATTGTGGTCCTACACTCCTTGGCCATATTATCAGATACAGTAGATATAAACTTACTTTTCTAAACCTATTGTCAGCCACCACATTAGGAGAATACCTCACCAACTTAGTGAACTTTTGTAGAGGTTAGCCACTATTAACACTTAGAAATATATTTTAGTTTCAACATTCATCTTTGATCTTGGGATTTCATTGTATTGACTTTGCTTGATTATTCAGTCTATAGTTGTGGGTTTCTTTCATTTTATCATTGTTATTTCATATTTTCTTTCCAACATGAATGTTGTTGTTCTCTTAACAATCATGAGCGGCTAAAACCCATAGCTAGGGTTATGAAAACCCTAGAAGATTGATAGAGTATGGGAAGTGCGATTGTTGACGGGAAACCCATAACCATGGCATATATTGCTTTATCTTCGATATTATTGATATCTTAATAGGTGTACACATTACGATCCGGCCTAGATATTATTACTTGCTTTAATAAAGAGGTTGTAACTAGGAAAATATAAAGACAACAGTAATTTGGTAAGGTAATAGTGATCTGTTTTAGCACAACGACATATTTGAATGATTATTAGCCTTCATCTAATAACTTGAGACTTAAAATGTGATAGTTAACTGGGACTAGGATAAGTCTTGGTAACGCAACATCCTGAGACTCAATAGGTAAAGAGAGAAATCCTCCTACTCGTCTAAAAGACTATAGGAGGTACATAACTTATCAATTATGTATGTAAGGTATTAGGTTGGATCTACAACGCATGAGAAACCTATGAAGTTGAGATGGCTGGGGAACACATAATCCTAGTGTTCACTTATGACTGATTTTCAACCAAGTTAATACTATTCTGTATTTGAGAATACTACAAACAAATCCTACCTTTTTACTTTCCTATTTTGCCCATAGACTGTAACCACTGAGAGTTGTCAAACCACGTGTTCCTTTGGGATTCTACCCCAACCTCAGTTGGGTAACTATATATCAGTAGCAACCGTATCATCATCTAAAAGGAGGTGTTTCTTGGATGTCATCATAGTACGATCATGTTATCAACTTATAATTGTTGTTCCATCCATCTGAGAGACCACTTTGTAGCATCTTTGATTTAAGGTACAAAAGCTCATCCATACTTGTCAAATACTTCCTCAACTATACTATTCCCCTAATATACCTTCTCACATGGGTATATATAACTACTCTAGCCAAAGTCTGAGTTAAACTACATATCTTACCATGTTAAATCCTAACTCAAAATCCCAAGGTGCTACACATAACACCATAACACTTGTCTTAACCATGAATTCAATACCCTGTGTTTTTTCATAGTTCTCATCTTAAAAATATTTCTTCTTACCATTTTAACAGATAATTTAAATCTATTACTAGGGATTCACTAGCACACAATGCACCCATCCACTTATATACCAAGATGACATTCAAGTCTTGCATTATAACCACATTTGAACTTCTAAGAAAACACCCATAAAAGCATCATTCTTATATTCTCTAAATCTCTATCAATAACAACTTTCTTTTACTATTCTTAAGAAGAGACACATGAAATCTCAACTAACCCAGACGTATACCAAAAGCTTGGCCTCAATCTTACTTCACACTTATAGCCTTAGATAAAACACGTATACAACAATCTTTACTCAACAAGAAACATCTACTCTCTCCTATCTAAACAATCTTTCATCACCACTATTATCTCCCCCTTAGGTTAAAGCAATTCTTCTAAACTTATGGATCTATTTCATATCCCTAGGACTGAGCCATATTTCTTCACTCTAATGTTCTACATAGAAATGTTCAACTCATGCGAATGAACTATATTTAAAACATAGTAACTTCATTACTAAACAATCCCCTTCACCTATACTATCTTTAACTTTCTCTATCTTGAATAATCATCGCCATAAACTTACACTCTCCCTCATAAACATACCTTTCTCATTAAACACATAAATTGTATCATATTCTAAACTTATATTCTTCGCTAAACTAAGAGAATCAAAATCATACCAAAAGACTCAACATCACCTATCCATAACTCCTTAACTTAGCTATTAAGAACACCATATACTATATAACTAGACTTCTTCTTGTTTCGCAACTCAAGGGTACTACTAACCACACACAACCTTTAATAATTTTAGAAAATAATCAAACACCCATATCACCTTGGGTACACATCTAAATCATACCTACAACATCATACTTAATTGCGAATAAATGAACTTAAACTCTTGCATATACGGTTCAAGCCTACTAGATCACTTCCATAAAACTAGCATCAATAAACAAGCAATCATTATTTCCACCTTGATGATCATCCATTGTTCAAAATTAGTGTCTAGTGCAAGACATGATTAACAACACAACCTCACATGTTATTCTCGCATGAAAAAATAAAACACCAAGAAACACTAGTCCATCAAAACCTCATAATAACAATAATCGATCATAATCATGTTATAAATCTTATTAAAATCCGTTAGCACATACTCCTTCTACCCATTAATACTATTTACCCATCTATACACCTAACTTACTTTCATAGCTCTATAAGTTTTAACTAAACTCGCAACCTCACAATAAGCTTAAATTAACGATACTAAACCACCAAATAGTTTTATTAATAACCCATACTTTTCTAACACAATAAATACCATCAATAACTCCTTTCTACTTCAAGTAAACAACAATTCATTTTAACTAATAACTCTTTCTCTACCTTTGTAATACCCCATATTAGACTTAGTTTGGTTCAGCTCCTAGTGCATGCATAAGAGGCTTAAAGTATTAGGGACTTAGCTATTTTAAGACCTCCCAACTTTGAAGATTTTTAAGTTTATCTTCCGAAATCCGTGATGATGGTTTTTTGGTTAATTCCAAATAGTCAGTATAGTTAATGTATTTAATTTCAGTTTTGTTTTGTAAAACCAGAGCTATAATCATTTTACACAGTTTTGTATTAAACCTACTTAGTAAAGACTTTCTTCCACTTATTTCTTTCAAATTAATTAATCTTATTTAGTTTCTCATGAGTTATGCTAGTATAAGGGTTAGCTTGGGATCACTTGTGGTCCTAAACACTGTGTGACATCCAGGGGATAGTCTTGGAGCGTTACAAATAAGATACTAGCCCATGGATGTTACACAGTGCTTAAGACCATAAATGATCTCAAGCTAACCCTTATACTGGCAAAACTCATGATCAACTAAATAAGATACATTAATCTAAAATAAATAAGTGGAAGAGAAGTCTTTACTAAGTAGGTTCAATACAAACTATGTAAAACGACTACAACTCTGGTTATACAAAACAAAACTAAAATTAAATACATCAACTATACTGATTGTCCATGAATTAACTCAAAAACCATTATCTCTAAATCCGAAAGGTCAACTTAAAAATCCTTGAAGTTAGGAGGTCTTAAAATTACTAAATTTCCAGGCTTTAAGCCTCTTATACGTGAACTAGGAGTTGAACCAAGCTAAGTATAATATAGGGTGTTACGATATCTCCCCCTAAGAAACATTCATCCTCCAATGAGACTGACTTAGCTGAAATGCTAAGGAAAGATAAGATGATGCACGGGACACTTATATCTGAATCTAAAACATGATGCATGGACTAAATTGGATTAACAATTTACATGGATGCAAACAAACTACCTCTTGGAATGGCCACATTCATGAAACTTCAAATAGTAAGACTAGATCGAAAGATGGAAAAACTATAGGAATTTGTCTGTCTGACTGCTAGACTAGATTGCTGGATATACGGATTGAATTATACTGAAATCTTATACTTAACTATACATCCCACTTTAAAACTGTACTTCACTTGAGGCTACTTAAACTATTTATATGGGCACTGATAACTCTACCTACTGAAGTCTGAGCTGAACTGAATTCTCTCACTATGTTCAAGCCTACCCGAATCTAGAAAGTACACACATCACACTAAAATACTAGACTGAATCATGAATTCAGTACACCCTACATTTTTACAACTCCTCGTCTCATGAATAATTCTTATTACCACTTCAACGACTACATCAACCTCTTAGTAGACATTCACTAACGTACAATGCATCTATCCACACATATACAACCATGACATTCAATCCTATCTTCAAAACCACATATGCACTTCTAAACAAACACCCATAATAGCATCTTTATCACATCATCCAAACTTACATCATTAATAACTTCCATGCACTACCCCAAGAACATACACACAAAATTTCAACTAACCATGATATGTATCAAAAAAAATTGGCCTCAATCTTACTTCACGCTTACAACCTTAGCTAAAAACAAGCATACAACAATATTTCATCAATAAGAAATATTTACTCTTTCTCATCTAAACAATTATTCATCATCACTATCTTGACATAAGTAAAGGTCCCTGAAAGGTTAGAACATGAGGACCTAAAATATGAAGGGTTACTATGCATAACTTGACACTTTACTGAGTCCTGAGGAACAGAATATCAACATCATGGATTCATTAAAGAGATCTAAACTAAGGGCATACATGACATAAACTGAATTTTAGTGATCATTAGGAGTGTAGCATGAGTACCTAGAACTAAATATACTGTAAAGCATGAGTACATGAGTCATGAGTTGCATGACCTGAGTTTGGAGTTCATAAATTCATGGAATATGATTCATACTACTAAATGAACTAGAACTCCTCATACTAGGAACTGGGAGAGTACATGATTCTTGATTATGTGCATGGAGATGAACTATGATCATGGAGCTAACATGTAAGGCATGAGTAGATATCGTAAGGACTGAAGTACCAAACCTTGCATTGAGATGAGAATGGGTTAGGCATCTTACTCCCCTACTAATGTTCTATAATACATTGGCATCACTACTAGAATCTAAGAGCGTAACTTGGTTACTTGTTCTATGATCTTCCCCTTAGCTTTAAGCCATCATTCTAAGTCTATGGAACCATTTACTAAGCTCTAAACTTGACTACCATCACTGTACTCTAGAATTTAGGATATAACAATACATGTAAATTAATAAAGTTACCCTGAAAGACTACACCTGAAAGTGTAAAACCCACTACTAATACTTCCTTCTGAGATACAATTCTATCTTTCTATAGCCCCAATAGTCATCATATAATAAAATGAACACTTACTAACTTAGAACCTACATAAGTATCACCAAGAGTGCACACCATCTAAAGCTTCAACTTTTATTTCTATTAGCTCAATCTTCAAAGACTCAAACTTAGATTCGAACACTTAACATGGATATCCCCAAACCTTTAATGAACCATACTACTTCCATCATAGCCTACTAATATCACATCTCTAAACTTATATTTTTACCTAAACCATGAGAAAAAAATATACAAAAAAGGCTTAACATCATCTATCTATAAATCCTTAACTTAGCTATTAAGAACACCATATACTATATAACTAACCTCCTTCCACTTAGCAACTCAAGGGTACTACTAACCACACACAACAATTAATAACCTTAGAAAATAATGCAACATCATATCACCTTGGGCACAACTTTACATCATAGTTACAACATCATACTTAATTATGAATAATTGAACTTTAACTCTTGTATACATTATTCAAGGCTACTAAATCACTTCCATATAACTAGCATCACTAACTAAGCAATCATTTCTTCCACCTTGATGATCATCCACTGTTCAAACTTAATGTCTAGTGCTAAACATGATTTACAACCCAACCTTACATACTATTCTCACTTGGAAGCTACAAAATAAAGCATCAAGAAACACTAGTCCACAAGAACCTCATAATAACAATAATTGATCACGATCATATGGCATATCTTATTATAATCCATTAGCACATACTACTTTTACACATTACTACTATTCACCCATCCATATACCTCAATTATATTTATAGCTCTTAAAGCATCAACCAATCTTATTTTTCACAGCAACGCGGGGAAGACTATGTTAACAATCTTTAACGACCAAATTCTTTCATTAATAACCTATACTTTTCTAACATAATAAATACAATCAATAACTTATTTCTACTTCATGCAAGCAATAATTCACCTTAACTAATAACTCCTTATTACCTTCAACCAAGAAATGTGTACCACATTTGTTACCCCTAAGCTAATACATAACGACAAATCACCTTAACACAAACTTGATAGTATGCATAAGTTCATCTATATATTTTTGATCAATCATCATTCCCACCTTTCTGGTAACTACACTTCTAAACCCACACTTCCAACTATAAGAAGGTTCTACTAGTTATAAATCATAACACTCTAGGTTGCAAATCCCTTGAATACAAACTCTATTTAACAATCTAGGTTCATACTATCTCCTATCATGAACAATATCTGTATTGAAGGATTAATAAAGAATATGAATACATATTTTATTCTATCTTAACTGAACAACTCATATGGATGAGGACATAACTTTCCACTTAAGGGACTTATAACACACTAGCGAGCTCCTCTCAAGCCCCTTATGTGACTTCTAAAGTTACTGATAGCAAATCTGAAAGCTTCATCTTAGGAGGAATTGGAACTTAATAATCATGTTATCTCAAGAATAAGTCATAGATAGAGAAGTATGGAGTTATACATAAATCGATAGAATTTTTTGAGAGAACAACTTTACAGCATGGTACAAGGTATAAAGAAGGGAAATATTTCCTAAATGCCATGTAGTCTCTTAAAGAAAATTATAGACGTCTTCATATCATTCCACAAGACTCTACTAGACATGGCTTCATAGACACCCTAGGACACTTAAACTTTGTGCTCTGATACCAAGCTTCTAACACCCTGAGACTACCTCCTAGATGTCACACGGTGCTTAGGACCATAAGTGATTACAATATAACCCTTATACTGGCAAAACTCGTGAGCAAATAAATAAGATACATTAATCTAAATGAAATAAGTGGAAGAGAAGTCTTTACTAAGTAGGTTCACTACAAAACTGTTTAAAACGATTGCAACTCTTGTTATACAAAATAAAATTAAAATTAAATATATCAACTATACTGACTGTCTATGAATTAACTCAAAAACTATCATCTCGGAGTCCACAAGGTCAACTTAAAAATCCTTGAAGTTAGGAGGTCTTAAAATTGCTAAGTTCCTAACACTTAGCTAAATTTTCAGGCTTTAAGCCTCTTATGCATACACTAGAAGCTGAACCAAGCTAAGTCTAATACGAGGTATTATAACCTTCCACCAGGAAAGAAATACCACATTTATTACCCCTAAGCTAACACAAAAGACATATCACCTTAACACAGACTCAATAGTATGCATAAGTTTATCTATATACTTTTAATCAATCGATATTCCTACCTTTCTTGTCAATATACTTTTACACCCAAACTGCTAACTGTAATAAAATTCTACAAGTTATGAATCATTACACTCTAGGTCGTAATATCCCTCAAATGGAAACTCTATCTAACAACCTAGGTTCATACTATCTTCTCTCATGAGCACAATCTGGATAAAAAAGGTTAATGAGGAATTTGAATACGTAACATATTTTTTCTTAACTGCATAACTCATATGGATGAGGACATAATCTTTCAACTTAAGGGACGTAAAACACACAAGCGAGCTCCTCTCAACATTGTGTGACTCCTAAAGTTACTAATAGTAAATTTGAGAACATCATCTTGGGAGAAATTGGAATCTAGTACTAATGTTATCTCAAGAAGTCCTATCTTGAGACTTAAGGAGTAACACCTAAATCGACAGAAGTTTCTAAATGAATAACTTTACTGCATGATCTAGAGCATAAAAGAAAGGAGACATTTCTTAAATCCCTATAGCCTCTCAAAGAAAAGTATCGACGTCTTTGTACCATTCTGCAAGACACTACTAGACACGGCTTCATAGACACCCTAAGACACTTGAACTCTGTTCTCTAATACTAAGTTTTTCATAACTCGAGACTACCCTTAGCGTAACACGGTGCTTAGAACGACAAGTGATCCTAATCTAACCCATGATACTTGTATAACTCATGAGCAACTGAATATATTATATAAATATGAAAGAAATAAGTGGAAGAGAAGTTTTTGCTAATTAGGTTCAATACAAAAATGTGTAAAATGATCACAACTCTAGTTATACAAAATAAAACCAAAATCAAATACATCAACTCTACTGACTGTCTATGAAATCTCTACTAATATTGAATATAGGTAGCTGGGATATGACCCCCAGCTATCTCTAATTAATATAACTAAATAAAATAATGATGGTGACACTATAGTTGAATCGAGTCCTTGAATCAAAAGAACTCTTCACCTATTAATTGAAAGCTAAAAACTATTATATTATGATGTGTAGGCTATGATTGGTACCTACATTATGAGACAATGAAGCACATAGACATCTATGTGGATCAGTACTTCTGGAATATACTGAGTATGTGAGGGTGAATGCATAAGTAAAACAATAACTCAATATATACATATACTTTCAAACCAATGCATGCTAAGTGTAGATGACTCGTCTTGGGCTAAATAAAGCAAAGTTTGTAAATCATCAATATGAGAAATGAAGCAGAAGGATATACTTTGTGAGCCATAACACTTAGTTTCCAAAAGTTTTACTTTTTTTGTTTTATCTTTTCGGAGGTTCTTCTAACCGACATAAACCATGTAAGCTATTATGGAGTCTAATATCTTACCCACATTGGAGAGAGGTGTTATACCTTTTCCATCAGAATAGAATCTTAACTTAAGTGATCACTATCTTTAACTTTATTCATATTGGGAATAAGCTTAAACTACGTTGGCTTATAGTTCTGGGGAATATGACCTTGGACTCATACCCAACTCGGTGCTAAATACTACTCCCTTATAAATTATATGCTCATACTTTAGGAAATCCATCTTAAAATAGAATAAGAGTTTATAGAATGAAAACTAGTTATTCTTATCTTTGATTTAATTCAAACTCAAGATTAGCTTTGGATCAAGAGATCATTTCTTTTTTTAAATCTTGGTATAAACTTAAGAACATAATCTTCTTGAAATTTCAATACTTAAACTTAGGGCTTAAAATTCATGCTTTAAATCATGGAGATTCATATCAACACTTCACCTCAATAATAATCTTGAAATACTTTAACCATAAGTCAAAATAGTGCAATCTCATGTGTAATATAAATCTTATAAGTTAAAACACAAACATAAACAATTCTTGACATATTCAAAGCTTTAAATCTCATGATAATCACATACTTCAAGGATATAGAAACTTGGGTATGAACCCTAATTCAAATCAAGTAACTTAAATCTTAAAATTACGCAATTTGGGCACAAGGATGAGAGGATACCCTTGTTCATTACCCCACATACATTAATTTCTTGAATTATGAAGAAAGCTTGAATCTTGGAACTTGAATGATGAACTTATGAAAGAAACTCTATTATTGATATTTCTTGAAGAATTATTGAACTTGGAAGCTTGAACTCTTAGATTTCTTGATGGAATCTTGTAATTGAAATCATTATGTTCTTGCGAGAAAACCTTGAGCATTGTTCATAAGGGAAAAGGAAAGGGTTTTTGTGAGAGTTAATTTGAAGAAAATGGGTAAATAAACCCTTTTGGAGGCTATAAATCATCCTTTGGACGTTTGGAGTTAAGGGATAGGACCAAAGTGACCCTTGACCTTGAGGATCTGAAACAGAGGGGAAATAAGCTCTGTGTCATGTCAGATATCGCATAGAGAGAGAAACGCATCACATCATATATCACATTGAGAGACTGATGCACCGTATCCAAATTGCATACCCTTACTACCTCTCACAAAAAATGCCATAACCTTTATCTCAAGTATCATATTAAGGTGAAATTTGTATAGTTAGAAAGATAACTCAATTATATACTATTTGATGGGTCTTAAGCTAAAAAAATCCTATGTATATCAAAAGTTATACACATTCAAAGTAGACCCTTGTAGAATCAAATATCAAACTTTGGACGAATCAAAGGCTCTTAGCTCAACTTTGTTCATAGTAATTCTTATGAACATTTTTACCTTTAAAGCACTCCACACACTAAAATAAGGATCATGACATATGTATTCAAAATAAATTCATAGGATTATAGCTAACACATATAGGAACAATGCTTCAAAGTCTAGCCCAAAAATATGGGGTGTTACAATCATACTAGCCCCCAATCCTACATTACAAGCCGAGTAAAGTCCTATAGTGATCCTGACTTAACTATTGGAATGCTAAGGTAAGTAAAATAAGGGAAAAACCATGGTACTTGAAATGCATTGACCGACACTTCTTTGTTGAGTGTGAGTGTCTCTTGATCTCCCTTGTATTAACTTGCATGATTTCATATAAGTAAGTTAGACATTCTTCATGTGAGGGCACTTGAGTCATGTTTCTAGCTATCTGTTTGTATCGGGTAGTGTAATTTATACATATGAGTGGTTGTTTATTGCTAATATAATTGTCATACCTTGATACCATTATGTCATATTATTGTGCTCGTATTCATACACAATTGGTTTAGAAAAGAGATATAGAAGGGGATGTTGTGATTTGAACTAAAGGTGATGACTGACTACCTTGAATATCTTAGATTCTCTTAGTTAAGCATTTTTTTAGTTTTGTTGTCATAGGACATGCAAACATTCTAAGTTAAGGGTGTTAATGTGCTATAGAAATATAGCACTTTCGACGCTTAAAATGAGGAAAATATGCAAGTTTCTGAGGTCTTTTTATTAGATATGATCTGTTTTGGGTATGTTTTGTAGGAAACCATGATTTGAATGATAAGTTCGTAAAAATGATGAAAAAAGTTGTTTTTGGCCTCTTTTGGAGTAATTATGAATGATTGGGATGTTTTTTGTCTTAATCGTGGTCAATGCATGTTCGAGATTCAAAGTAGAGCTGAAAAATAGACTCTCGGCACCTACTAAGTCAACCTACAAACCACATGTTGACCTACATACTGTAGATAGACAAAGCGGGTACTAAAAAGTCCAAAATCCCAAGAGCTGGCATGCAGGAATTTTCCCATCTGTTACCTACGATTGGTACCTATGCCTAGGGCAGACCACAAGTGCAACCTGCGGCCAGGACCAAACCGCAGGTACAGGGAGCGGGTGGCCACCGACCTTGATTTCTCTTATTTTGTCCAGGCTTAGTTTTTAGTATTTTCTCTTATACTATAAATACTCTTTATGTACTTTTTAGTAGAGGTTAGCCACTTTTAACACTTGTAAATATATTTTGATTTCAAGATCTATCTTTGATCTTAGGATTTCATTTTATTGACTTTGCTTGATTATTAAATCTATAGTTGTGGGTTTCTTTCACCTTATCATTGTGATTTTATCTTTGCTTTCCAGCATGAATGTTATTAAACTCTTCACAATCATGAGCGGCTAAAACCCATAGCTAGGGTTATGGAAACCTTGGCATATTGATGAAGTAGAAAAAGTGCAATTGTTAACGGGAAACCCATACCCCTGGCATGTATTACTTTATCTTCAATATGATTGATTTCTTATTGGGTTCACACATTAGAATCCCGCCTAGATATTATTACTTGCTCTAATAAAGGGGTAGTAACTAGGAAAATATAAAGACAATAATAATTTGGTGAGCTAATAGTCAATCCGTTATAGCACAATGATGTATCTGAATGATTATTAGCCTTTATCTAATAACTTGAGACTCAAAAGGTGATAATTAACTGAGACTAGGATTAAGCTTTGTAATGTGAGATCGTGAGACTCAATAGGTAAAGATCCTCCTACTCGTCCAAAAGACTGTAGGAGGTACATAACTTATCGGTGCTACATGCAAGGTATTGGGTTGGATCAACAACGCACGAGAAACCTATGTAGTTGAGATGCCAAGGGAACACACAATTCTAGTGTTCACTTATGACTGATTTTCAACCAAGTTAATATGTTCTATGTTCGAGACTACTACAAATAAATCCCTCTTTTTTACTTTTTTATTTTTCCCATAGAGTGTAACCACTGAGATCTATTAAACTATGTGTTCCTTTGAGATTCGACCCCAACCTTAGTTGGGTTGCTATATCTTGACAGCGACTATATAATCATCTAAAAGGAGGTGTTTCTTGGACATCATCATAGTACGATTGTGCTATCAACTTATGATCATTTTTCCATCCATCTGAGAGACCTCTTTGTAGCATCTTTGATTTAAGGTATGAAAGTGTAGGCGTGACCATGGTTAAATCCCATGAATGTGGTAAGGCTCGTCTAATTTTTTTTGTCTATTTTTTTGTAGTTTTTCTTCTCTAAATCTATAAGGTAAAACTAGAAAACACATCAAATCTATACAAATATTTCTTTATACTTATAAATATTCCTTGTTTTAAGTGTTGTAAGTTCATGGCATATCAGGAACGAATAGTGATTCTAGATCGAGATGTTAGGACATTGAGAACAAGGAAAATTCATTCAGTTAATGTTCAATGGAAGCAATTTCCAATTGACGAAGCCACTTAGGCAACTGAGAAGGACATACGGGACAAGTACCCTCAATTGTTTGAGGATACATGCATTCTCTCTCTTTTTCTTATTTTAGCCAATTTTTTGCATTTAATTATTGGGGGCAAATGATATGTAAATTTATATCTATTATAATGACTATTTTCATCACAATGTATAAATATTTTATTAAAAATTTTATGTTAAAAATGCTTCCTTGTTTGAAGTTATAAATTTCAGTCTAGGCTAATTTCAAAAATAATTTAAGTGAGGTGTCGTCTAGAGAAATTCAAAAATGAGTTGGGCAAGTTTGATGGTGTTTGATTTGATTTCTAGATAGACAAGATAATGACAAACTCGCAGGAATTTATGAAATTAATTAGGGTGAGTAAAACTTCTAAAATTGATCTTAGCATAAAGAGCATTCTTTGAAATATCTCGAAGGTAGGTGTGTCGTAAAAAATGAGATTTTTTGGTGACTCTAGTCTTTCTGTCCACTCGATGCCTCTTTAGTGGAAAAAATTCTTCTATTTCAATGGTCAACTCTATCAATGACTGCTATAGCAATGTCACTATCGCTATAGGGATAAAATTCATATATTTCTTTTCAAATTTTGCAAAATAATCTATTTTTCTAAAACACGTCTTTGGGAACGGGGATGAAATTTTGGGTGATTTTCATCAGATTATCACTATGTGGCTTTTTAAAGGTAAGGACTTCATCTCTGTTAACTAGTAATTGATTATTTAACCTTAGCATTACTAATTTATGAAGTTCAAAAGTGTTTAGGGATGAATTTAGTCATTTTTCTGGTCCAAAAGCATAAATTATGTATAAAGCTAATGGGTTTTAATTATTAATGGTTAATCTATCCTTTTTATTGAGTTAACTCGCTAGTTCATCCATGAAATTAATAGTTTTAGGTGAATAATAGGAGAAAAGCCATAGAACAGGGAGGGAATGATCATGAACATGGCCTTAGGGGTTTGGTGTGAGTTATAATTCCCATTGCAGTGGGTCATTTCATTAATTATACATTTGTAGGTATTTCTCTAGATCAAAATCAAGCAAAAATTGTATAGAAGGGCAAAGCTCCGGCTCAGAGGAGTTGTGCAATCTTTATTTAAGGTTGGGTGATGGTATTTTAGTTTTGTTCAATTTGTATTACATGTTTACGTATCTACTTGGTAGTGTGGCTTGTTAGTTCATGTTCTTTGTAGGGTCAATTTAAATGATTTTTACCTTGTTGTATGCCTTTACCCTACCTTATTGATTATTATGGAATGTCACGATATTTGGGACGTTCTCACAACTTGTTGGTGAGATAAGATTAGAAGACACTTCTATCTAGGATTTAGATACATGGACAAAATTTATCGCTTATTGGTCATGACTAGTGCATGGTTATGATACGCGTAGTATGTATATATGATATTTTTGTGAGTTTGACAATTCCATGAGTTAACCGGGGAATATAATTATATATGCTTAAAATTTTCTTAAGTTTACTTGACATGTTTGACTTGGCTTGACTGAACTTGACTTGGTTGTAAGTGTATTGACTTATTGCTAGTAACTCTAAATTGCCTATTTGATACTTCTGGTGCTAGGTGTAGGTTGTTTGAGCATGTATTAACTTGTTATACTATGTTTTAGTCAAGTACTCATATTCCCATACTAGGTTGGCCGAATGAGGACCAGTATACTATTATTTTTTTGTGTGCTGATACTGCACCTATTCTTACTTCTGTGAATGCAACGCATATTTCAGCGGCTCATGCATAACCTCACTTGTGATTCTAGCGTTGGACTTTGAATTCAAGGGTGAGTAGCATGTTTCGGGATATCATAAGTCCTTCTTGAATGACAGTCTTTATTTCTGGACTTATGCTTCATTTTAGTTTTAGGATTGCATCCCCTTATTGATAATCTTTAGCAGTTTTGGTGTGGATTACTTTTGGATCCTAGAGATGGTTTTGGTTAAGTTCATTGTTTCACCTTTAAGTTGTACTAATATTTTGTTTCTTTAGACTTGATATTTTATCGATGTTAGTACTATTTATTTCCTTTAAGTGTTGATCATGGATCTTATTTTGAGATAGTTGGTTCTCCCACTAAATGACTAGTGCGGGTGCCACTCACGATGGATTGGATTGTGATAAAAATATTTAAAATAATGTACGAAAACAAATTATTAGAGCGTTCGTTATTAAGCTAATACTTTTTTTTGATACCAATTGTAGGGGGTGCGGATAACTTGGGTAATTTGCGTGAATAACTAGTAGATAACTAGTACTTACTAGTTCTATCATGTTAATTGAAATGCTATGTCATAGCATTCCTTAGTTATTTGTTTTAACCTTATTAATTCTTCTATATTATTTTTAAGGTATACTATATGTTCTATATTTCTAGTTTTTATGTAGTCAAGTAGATTCTTTTTCATAAGTGTTTCTATTAATCTTATTTGCTCCATATCTCGTCTCCAATATTCTAAGTATTCGTAGTTTATCAGTTTATCCTATAGTGGTTGTAATACTGCAAATTTCTTTGTAATAAATTATTCTAATTGTACTACATCTGATATTAAATTCTAGTTACACCTCTCTTACGAGAGAGTAAGCGATCACTGTCAAATATAGAACCTAACCAGGTTGGGTGTCGAATCCCCCAGGGAATACTGTGTTACTAAGTATTGTAGTTGTTACTAGACTGTTGGTTAGAAGTTCCTGAATGGGGGGTTTTGGTTTAAATTTGAAATGATAGTTGCAATATAACAATGAAGCAATATGCGTATTAATATTTGATCACAGAGAATGACAAGTAAGGGTTATGTCATGTCCACCTTGTAGCTTTTACTTCTTTATTAACTATGAGTAATAAGGATTCATACATCCATGCACTTATTGAGAGATGTATTCTAATTCTAAATCCAAGTGTTTCTCAACTATCAAAATTTATTCACCTTAGTTCTCTCGAATCCAAAGTGTACAACCAATCATATGAACTCTCCTAGTAGTTAATCCTGCTAAAGCATTAACGTGTAAAATAGAGGTTGAAAACCCTATTTTCTTGTCACTACTCTCTTTTCCAAATAGTAACTTTTCTATCGAACAAGTTATTGCTATAATGGCACATTCCCTATGTTTGCAACCATGAGAATTCAATCATAACGAAGAGAGTAATGATATAAGTGGATTAACACATCATAAATTCAAAAACCCATAGCAATAGAGAGTATACTACAAGGTTTCCATAACCCTAACAAATAAACTTAGCTACTCATGATTAAAATGGAAATCACAATAGAAATATTCATCATACCAAAACTTAGAACGATCTTGGTGGAGAAGATGAATAGCGAAAATAAGAGAGAGAAACGTTTCTCTCTTTCTCCTCAAGCTAGGCCGCTTTCTCTTGTTTTCAAAATAATACAGAATGTTGAATAATCCCTAAAAATTCAGCCATAAGGCTTTTAATAACATCTTTCTCTAATAAATTGCTACTGCATCCTTAACTATTTAAAAATATTGAGTTTTGCTGGGAAAAAGTTCACATATATCACATTCAGTCCAAAAGTTGCTTTCCTTTTATGTGAAGTTTCCTTTGCTATCCACAGGTCCCCAATGTGTCGTAATTTTCCTCATTAGTACCTGAAAAGCATGCTAATCACACAGGTCAACTCACTTAACTAAAAATAGACAAAGTTCAAGAATTATGTATTTTATCCTCAAAACTTAGCTAAAACATGGGTAAGTGATGGTGCTTAGACGTATAAATACGCCTAACATCAGTTATATATTTCGTTAATTATCCTGTCTTTTTCTTCTATGAATAATTCTATGTCTAAATCATAATCTAAACTATCTTTTAATTCTAGTTGTTCCAAAGTTTTATCTATCCAAATTAATCTTTCTTTTAATTATTTTCTTCCTCTTCTAAGTTGGTTTCTATAATTAATTTCTTTGTATAGACAACTTTGTTTTTCTCTAATTCTTCTTATATATTCTAACATTTTTAATCTGTATAATATCCATCTGAATAATAACTATCTAAATATGAGCAGTAGCTTTCATTATATAAGTGTAGGTTTTCTATAGAACTTAAAAACTCTTCATCTTCATCCTCAAAATTCTATATCTTTTCCCATATTATTTTCTCTACGTCTATGATTTCTATATCTCTAAGTATATATAAAACAAGTATTTTAAGATTATCTGTCATCCAGGCTTGATTAAATGTTTTTTCATAACATTCTTCTATATTTTCATTAAGGTATTCTATGTATTTTATATTTTTAGTTCTCATATATTCTTCTAAATTTGTTTTCATTAGTTTTTCCACTAATTGTGTATTTTCATATCCACTTTCCAATATTGTTAGTTTATCATGGTTGATACGTAGGTTTGGCATGTAGGTATATGTAGGAGTAGGTAGGTAGGTGTGGTATGTAATTTATTCTAGTCATAATATATCTATCAAATATTTTTCCCATATGATCTTTCTTATATGTACTATTTCTATATCCTTAAGTACATACAAAACAAGTATCTTAAATTTATCTATCATTTCATTGGATAAGTAGGTAGTCATTCTTTTTCATATGATGCTATTTCAAAATATTCCTTTCAACCATATACATAACAAAATATGATTATCTTAGATCACTATATACTAGATTATTCTTAAATAACATGTTCTTCGGTCACTATTTGCATGGTAATCTGGATACTTTTTCCCTAAACAGCGCCTCTACTCTGGTTACTCCCCTATCACGGCTTCTTTGTCTCACCGGTTTCACCTTTAGGATGGCATAGTTCTTGAAAATTTTTCTCCTTTTCCACTTTGCTAATAAACTTCTTAACATGCTATTCTTCAAATAATTCTACTATAAAGTAACTAACATGAGCTTATTTTATTATATCATGATTTTCAGGAATTTATGAATTTAGCTATTCATAATTATAAATGAAAATACCTGTTCTGGTAGATTTGATAAATTTGTGTTTTGTTCATCCATAGCTTTTCCTTACAAATATATCTGATTTTATTAAATATTTAAAAGTTGTGTACAAGAGAGAAGACTTGCTTTTAACACATGAAAGTCTTGCCTTTAAATTGACGTATGACTTACAGATTTATAATCCTAAAATATGGAAAACAATATTCCTAACTTTATATCTATCAAAAAAGTAAAAGACTAATAAAGGTCCTATCATTACATTTGTCAAAAAGGTAAAAAGCAAATAATGGCAAGTGCCCAAAAAATAATAAATGATACAAGAAAAGTCAAAAAAGCTAGCCTAGAAATAGTAAATGCTATTAAATGTTTACATAATTTACGTATTTCATATTACACAAAGTTATCTTTTTTCTCCATATGTCATTTTCATATTTCAATGCTTTTTCTTCTTTCTTTTATTATTTCTTCATCGGTCAGTGCTACTTTATATCTTTTATCGTTCATCTCCGAGCTGGCGTTCTTATCGTCTTGGTTGATTTTTTCTTTTATTCTAGCTAGACTTCTGGAATCACGTTATTTTCTCCATTACATTTGGAGCATAGGTGGTCTGGATATTTGTGTCCTATTATTTTGCAATATCTTGTTAATAATTCTTCTTAAATAAATCCCTTCTTAATTGCTCTTGCAGGAGGTTGTTTTTCTGGATTGAGTAGTGTCAAAATCCATTGTCTAGCTTCTTCCATATCTGAATGTCATAGCTCCCTTGAATTTGAAAAAATCATTTGATGATCTCTTGAATAATAACTCCATATTGGGTTCCTATTTAGGTAGTTATTTGCTAATTCTTAAACAATTGAAGATATTCCAATAATTCATTTATTTGCATAAAAATCAGGTATCTCAACTTTAGGTATCTCTGGCTATTGAACAATACCTTCCGATATAATCATATCTCTGGTTAATCCTATATTTACAACTTGTATAACTGGTTTAATTTTGTCATATAATATCTCTGCTCGTGCGGTATAAAACTTTATAAAAAATAGATTTCCTTTGGTTATTTTCTTATAGGTGGTGAATGCTCTATATAATTCTGGTATAGATGTTAGTTCATCTCCTTCTTGGGTATATACGATATTTAATAATCCATAACTAAAACAAGTTTTAACTAAGCTTGGGATGGTTTACGGTAGTGCGATTAACGTGTTGTAACCTTATAATTTTTGGGTTATATAGTTTGTGTTTGGTTCTTGGATATTTGTAGCTCTGGGGTTCAGGTTTAGATAAGTCTGTATTTTGTGGATATTTTCTATGTATGATCGAGTTGTATGGTTATAGGCTTTTCTGTCTTAGTTTAAACTTTCTCGATATGTGGTAGTTTGTGGGGGTATGAACAAGGGGTCTTTTTGTGTTTTTGGTATAAATGGTTTTTCAAATATCTTATTAATGTTCATGTTCTGATATCTTTGTCCACTAACTCCTTTGTTTGTACCTGCAATTACAGATTGATGAACGTTATGGGTTTTATGGAGTGTCCCAACGTCTCCTTTTAGCTCTGGAATTTTATTGTCCTCCGATCGGTATAGATTTGTACACTGCTGAGTTATCTGAGTCATAGCTGCAGACGTCAATTTAACTTCATTAGTTTAACTTCATTAGTCTTTAGCTTTTCTATTTCATTACCCATACTGTCCACTTTCACTGAAAGTGTAGTTAGGGTTTTAAGTATCTTTTCTAAAACACCATCTTCTATTATATCAGTCTGTGTAGCTTTGTCTTGATATGTAATCTGCAATAACATTCTTGTTAGTTTTGATAACTTCAATTGTAAATGTAAAATTTAATATGTTTAATACTAGTCTCCAAATTTCCTTTGTTGTAACTAAATTTTGCATTTTCTTTGTTAACCACCAACGTACCTCTGTATTATCTGTTCGTACAATAAACTTGTTATATACAATATATGGCTCAAATGCTAATAAACATTTATATAATGAGCATAATTCTTTTCTATTTATCTCTCATTTTATTTCTGTTTCATTAAACGTTCATGAGTAGTATCTACAATGATGTTCTAATTTTTCTTCTTCATATCTATATTTAAGTACTCCTCCATAATTATATTCACTTGTATCTGCTTCTACTATATATGTAAAAATTTTATTTTCATCTAGAAATTGTAATTTTGGTAATTTCTTACAAAGTATTTTTATTTTCTGAACTTGTTTTTTATCTTCTTCGTTGTAATTATATTCTACATCCTTTTTAAATTTTTTCTGTAATGGCTTTAGGTTTTCTGCTAATTTTGGTATATATTCTCTTACTTGGTTTACTAATCCTAAAAATGATTGTAATTTCTTTTTTGTATCGAATTCTTCTTTTGAATTTATTATTTTTTGTACTATATGTTGTTGCATTTTTACTCCACTTTTATCTATTTGTATTCCTAAAAACTCTATCTAATTTTTCATAATTTCGGCTTTCTTTTCACTTAAACTTATTCCTGAATTTTCTATTATACCTGCAAATTATTCTAGTAATTTTAAATATTTTTTTTAGTTTTTGTATATAATAGTATATCATCTATGTATACTATACAATTAGGTAGTTGTTTAAAATAAATATCCATAAAGTCTTGATATCTAGCTGGTGCATTTTTATATCCAAATGGTAACACATTCCATTCATAAAATCTCTGTGGTACTGTAAATGTAGTTAATTTTTTAGATTCTTCTTCTAGCTTTAAATGCTAAAATCCTGATTTACAATCTAACTTACTAAAATAATTATATCCTTGTATCTATCTTATTTTTAATATCTTATTTGGTATTGGATAATTATATGTCATAGTTTTTGCATTTAGATTTCTATAATCAATAACCATAGGTTTCTATAATCAATATCCATTCTATTTTTTCCTCTTTTTTGTTCACTATGTTTATTTATTATAAATGTTGGACTATTGTGCTTACTATTACTTTTTTGTATGTATTATTTTTCTAATAATTCATCTATACGTATTTTAAATTCCCTTAAATCATTAAAGTTATATGTTAATGGTTTTGGGTTATTATACTATTTTTATCTATCAGCTCAATTTTTAAAATAGTTTTATGTTTTTTCCGTCCTTTTAATGGATCTTCACTGTATAGTTGTCTTAATTTTTTCTTTATCATTTCTACCTTATCTATTGAAAATATATTTATTTATTCTTTATTTATTGAAAATATAACTAGTTCTATTGTGTCTTCAGTATTTTTTATATTTTCTAATTTTTGTGTGATTTTTTCACTTCCTTTTATCCAGTCAGTTTTCTTTCTTATTTTATTAATAACTCTTTTTGCTCTTACCTTTTGTTTATATGTTGTTGTAAACCACCAGTGTGTCTTAGTTATTATATGTGGGTATAGTTTATCTAAAAATAGCATTACTAAAAGCATATCTTTTGATGTAAGTTCTTAATTATAGATCTCTTCTATTGTTATGTCTTATCCCATACTTGTATTTTTATATTTCTAGCTTTATAGATAATTAAGCTTCCTTCATTATTAAATCTTTTTACTATTATTGGTGTTTTTAGCTTATCTCATTTGTCTTCTGGTAAACAATTATATCTACATAAGTTGACTTCTGCTTCTATATATATCATTGGTGTATAATATCTATTATATATCCTTCTACTATTATTTTCATAAGTACATATTTTCATATCATGTCAAAGCTCTTTTTATTAATAATTTTTCTCTATTATAGGTTATGGTTATTTGTGTATGTTCTACATTGTTAGGTTTTACTTGTTCTAACCATTTTATTCCTAATATTATGTCTGCGTTTTGCATATCTTCCTTTGTTTCAAATTCTATTTTTATTTTTCTAACTCCTATTATTATTTCCTTTTCTGTTGTATCTTTAGTAGTTATTAAACTTCTTAGTAGATCTGGGCATATATTACTATTAGATTTTAATTCTTCATTTTTTACTAGATATTTTGCTATATAATTTTCTTCTTGTCCTGTATTTAGAAGTATTAAATATTCTTTTTCATTTATTGTTCTCGTTATATAATATTAAGTTAAATTAACTATTGAAGTTATTTCATAATTTGTTCTTTTCGATGATCCTGATGATTCTGGTTTTTCAAAAGCTATTCTTTTTGCCGTACTTATTCTATCATTTAGTATTTCTAAATCTTCTTCTATATCCATGTCTTTGTAATATAATCATTGTTACCAATTGTTTTTACAAATTGCTCAAAAGAACTTTCTGTTTTTATTTTATTAATTTTATTTTTTCTCGTTATATTATATTTTGTTGTTAATACATATATATTTTTACATCTTGCTGTAAATATTTTATTTTTTGGGGTTAGTTCTATTCCTGATATTTTTCAATATAATACTAATGATTTATCTATGTTTTTATCTATTATTGCCACTGAATAATTCGCACTTATTATGAATTTAAATTTTTGTTATATTAAATTTCCTCTTATGGCAGTTATTATACTTTTTTCTATAGGTTTTATAATTCTATCATCCGCTAAATATAATTCTATTGGTGTATCTATTCCTTCTCTAAAACATGCTTTAATTAATATTTTTGTTCCTCCAAGGTATACGTATTTTATTGGGTCTTTACTTTTTATATCGTTTATTCCTTTATTAATTATTCTTTTTGTTACTAGTAGTATACTAGCTCTACCTTTTGCATATCTACAGTCTATTACATGTTCCTTTTGGCTTACTACATAGTATTCTTCTTTTCTTCTACTAAATATATTTTTTATTGTTGGTATTTAAAATATTTTTTCTACACTTAAATCAAATTCTTTTTCTTTTATCTCGTCAAATATATTATTATCAAATATTATTTTCTGATATGTTCCTTCTTCATTTAAATATTCTTCCTTTGTTATTATTTTTATATCTTCTTCAGTCATTTGATTTATCTAATTCACTATCTATTTCATTATCTGTTTCATTTTCTGAAATTTCATATATACTCTCTTCACTTTCTAATTCATAATTTATATAATCTAATTGCATACATTCTGTATTTTCTATCTTTATTTCTGATATTTGTTTCTTTTTTTGGGTCTTTAGGCATTGTACAATCTTTAGCTAAATGTCCTCGTTTGCCACAATTATAACAAGTACATTCTTTTATAGATTTCTTTCTCATATATGGTCTTTTATAGTTATAATTTTTTACATAATATCTTTTTCTTGGTTTCTTATACTTATATTTTGATTTTTTGTATTTTTTATATTTCTTATGTCTTTTTCTTTTCTTATAATATCTTTCTTCACATCCAAATTGAGGTGCTATTTTATCCTTGCAACATGCTAAATTTCTTATTAATGTTTTTTTCATTGTCATTTCTTCTCTGTATTTTTCACATAAATTTCTATACCATTGTTGTAGAAATTTTATTCTTGCTCCTAGAGCATCTACTATGTTTGCTTCATCCCAGCTCTTTATTATTTTAAAACTAAATGGTTCAGATAATTTACTAAAATATAATCTTCTCACTTCTTTACTTTCTTCTTTATTATATGTTCCCTTATAGTAGTATTCTTTCAATGGATACGTATAGTCATCTTTATAGCACATATTACATATTGCTAGTTTTAACATTAAATTCCTATTTGTATATTTTTCTTTGTTTTGTTCTTCTTCTTCTGTTGCTATACTGCTAAATTCATCTCTTATATCCATTTCATATTTTTTCAATATGTCTATAGGTGTTAGTTTAGTTACTATTGTTCCTTCTGTTTTTTCATCATTCCTTAATACCTTTTTACTATCTTTAGTTAAATTTAAAAATCATAATTTTGTTGTTCCTATTAGTGTTTTTTCTACATATTCTTTTTTATCTATTGCATTTATACCATTATCTAATAATTATTTTGTTATATATCCTATCCATAATTGTATCATTTTATCTATATCTATTACACAGTCTAAGTCTAAGAAGTTATAATTTCTTATTAGTTATTTGTTTTGGTATCCATTTGTTTTATTCATCCCTTAGGTTATATTTTTTAAACTTATTTTTATAGTAATATGTAGGTTTTCTTATTTCTGATGTACTACGTATTATTTTTTCATCGTCTTTTTTATCAAGTGTTTATTTCTGTGTTTCTATTTTCTAAGTTTTCTTTATTAATTACTTCTTATTTTTCATTAATTTCTAATTTTTCTATATTTGTTAAGTTTTCTGTATAGGTTTCACTATCTTCCGAATCATAAATATCTGTTTCTTCAGCATCTATTGTATTTATTTCTATTTCATTATTTTCTAATTTTTCTTTAAATTGATTTATCTCAATTAATAAATTTTATTTTTTTATCCTTTTCATCTTTTTCTTTCTGTCTTTTTTCATACAGCTCTTTTAGCATTTGTAGTTCTTTTTCTATTCAGCAATCCTATTATTTTTAGTTTCTTCTATTTTTCGTATTTCTTCTGTAGTCTATTTTTCGTATTTCTTCTGTAGTCTATTTTTTATTTTATCTATTATTTTTCCTATCTATTTCTTTATTTTATTTTGTTATTCTTACCATAGTTGTTAATTTATATTCTTATTTTAATTCTTCTTTCTCTAACATTAAATATAAATGTTCACCTATTTTCTTATTTCTTCTTCCTAAATTAGAAAATAGTATTCTTATTTTTAATTCTTCGTAATTTTCATATGTTTTTTAATCTATTATAAATTCTTCTTTGTTCATTTTATCTACTTGATAATGTATAGATCATGTTGGTATATGTATTCTAGATTATCTATTTGTGATTCTAAATATAATATTTCTTCCTTTTGTGCTTTTATTGATTTTTGGCATACTCCAACAATCATGTTATATTGTAGTCTTTCTTTTCTTATTTTTAATTCTTTTCATTTTTCAGATATTATTTATTTTAGTTCTTTATATTTTTGGGATTTTGTTATGTTATTCATGTGTGCAATATTTATAATATTTTGATGGATACCGAAATCTGATTTTATCATAATTAGGTGGTATGTATCTCATTCTTCTAGATTTTAAATGGATTATTAATTTTGCCCCATTGCTAGATATTAAGGTAATTAAGTAAGCTAATCTATGGGGGTTTTCTTTTTTTTTATTTAACTTCTTATATTTTGAGTAGTAACTAGTTAAAATTTTTTTAATTTCTCAAAAAGCTTGTGTATTTTTAAATGGTCTTCTCATATTTACCAAATAAATAACAACATAGTTAACAAGATAACTTAATTAACAATTAAATTAACATTTCTAACATTTCTCATAATTAACACATATCTACTTGTACCTTTTTTTAAAAAAAATAACATACCTCTAATACCAATTGTAGGGGGTGCGGATAACTTGGGTTATTTGTGTGGTTAACTAGTAGATAACTAGTACTTACTAGTTCTATCATGTTAATTAAAATGTTATGTCATAGCATTCCTTAGTTATTTGTTTTAACCTTATTAATTCTTCTATATTATTTTTATGGTATACTATATGTTCCATATTTCTAGTTTTTATGTAGTCAAGTAGATTCTTTTTCATAAGTGTTTCTATTAATCTTATTTGCTCCATATCTTGTTTCCAATATTCTAAGTATTTGTAGTTTATCATTGTATCCTATAGTCATTGTAATACTGCAAATTTCTTTGAATAATTTATTCTAATTGTACTATATCTGATATTAAATTCTAGGTTATTTATTTCGTTAATTATCCTATCTTTTTCTTCTATGAATAATTCTATATCTTAATCATAATCTAAACTATCTTTATTCTAGTTGTTCCAAAGTTTTATCTATCTAAATAAATCTTTCTTTTAATTGTCTTCTTCCTCTTTTAAGCTGGTTTCTATAATTAATTTCTTCGTATAGCCAACTTTCTTTTTCTCTAATTCTTCTTATATATTCTAACATTTTTAATCTGTATAATATCCATCTGAATAATAACTATCTAAATATGAGCAGTAGCTTTCATTATATAAGTGTGGGTTTTCTATAGAACTTAACAACTCTTCATCTTCATCCTTAAAATTCCATATCTTTTCCCATATTATTTTCTTTACGTCTATGATTTCTATATCTCTAAGTATATATAAAACAAGTATTTTAAGATTATCTGTCATTTAGGCTTGATTAAATATTTTTTCATAATATTCTTCTATATTTTCATTAAGGTATTCTATGTATTTTATATTTTTAGTTCTCATATATTCTTCTAAATTTGTTTTCATTAGTTTTTCCATTAATTGTATATTTTTCATATCCGTTTTCCAATATTCGTAGTTTATCATGGTTGATGCGTAGGTTTGGCATGTAGGTATATGTAAGAGTAGGTAGGTAGGTGTGGTATGTAATTTATTCTAGTCATAATATATCTATCAAATATTTTTTTCCATAAGATCTTTTTTATATCTACTATTTCTGTATCCTAAAGTACATACAAAACAAGTATCTTAAATTTATTATCATTATATCGAATAAGTAGGTAGTCATTCTTTTTCATAAGATGCTATTTCAAAATATTCCTTTCAACTATATACATAACAAAATATGATCATCTTAGGTCACTATAAACTAGATTATTCTTAAATAACATGTTCTTCGGTCACTATTTGCATGGTAATCTGGATACTTTTTCCCTAAACAGCGCCTCTACTCTGGTTACTCCCCTATCACGACTTCTTTGCCTCACCGGTTTCACCTTTAGGATGGCATAGTTCTTGAAAATTTTTCTACTTTTCCACTTTGCTAATAAACTTCTTAAAATGCTATTCTTCGAATAATTCTACTATAAAGTAACTAACATGAGCTTATTTTATTATATCAAGATTGTCAGAATTTATGAATTTAGCTATTCATAATTATAAATGAAAATACATGTTCTGATAGATTTGATGAATCTGTGCTTTGTTCATCCATAGCTTTTCCTTAGAAATATATCTGTTTTTATTAAATATTCAAAAGTTGTATACAAGAGAGAAGGCTTGCTTTCATCACATGAAAGTCTTGCCTTTAGATTGTCGTATGGCTTACATATTTATAATCCTAAAAGATGGAAAAAACTATTCCTAACTTTACATCTGTCAAAAAA
Organism: Capsicum annuum; assembly: GCF_002878395.1. NCBI lineage: Eukaryota > Viridiplantae > Streptophyta > Magnoliopsida > Solanales > Solanaceae > Capsicum > Capsicum annuum. Next base: position 93,130 of record NW_025833317.1, on the reverse strand, counting down.
GTAAAAGACTAATAATGGTCCTATCTTTACATTTATCAAAAAAGTAAAAAGCAAATAATGGCAAGTGCCAAAAAACTAATAAATGATACAAGAAAAGTCAAAAAGGCTAGTCTAGAAATAGTAAATGCTATTAAATGTTTACATAATTTATGTATTTCATATTCCACAAAGTTTTCTTTTTACTCCATATGTCATTGTCATATTTCAATGCTTTGTCTTCTTTCTTTTATTATTTTTCATCGGTCAGTGTTGTTTTATATCTTTTGTCGTTCATCTCCTAGCTGGCATTCTTACATTCTTGGTTGATTTTTTCTTGTATTCTAGCTAGACTTCTGGAGTCACGTTATTTTCTCCATTGCATTTGGAGCATAGGTGGTATGGATATTTATGTCCTATCATTTTGCAATATCTTGTTAATAATTTTTCTGAAATAAATCTCTTCTTAATTGCTCTTGCAGTTGGTTGTTTTTCTGGATTGAATAGTGTCAAAATTCATTGTCTAGCTTCTTCCATATCTGACGATCGTAGCTCCCTTGAATTTGAATAAATTATTTGATGATCTCTTGAATAATAACTCCATATTGCGTTCCCATTTAGGTAGTTATTTGCTAATTCTTAAACAATTGAAGATATTCCATTAATTTGTTTATTTGCATAAAAATTAGGTATCTCAACTTTAGGTATCTCTGGCTATTGAAAAATATCTTCCGGTATAATCATATCTCTGGTTAATTACAACTTGTATAACTGGTTTAATTTAGTTATATAATATCTCTGCTGGTGCGGTATAAAAAATCATAAAAAATAGATTTCCTTTGATTATTTTCTTATAGGTGGCGAATGCTCTATATAATTCTGGTATAGCTGTTAGTTCATCTCCTTCTTGGGTATATACGGTATTTAATAATCCATAATTGAAACAAGTTTTAACTAATCTTGGGTTGATTTTCGGTAGTGCAATTAACTTGTTGTAACCTTGTAGTTTTTGGGTTATATAGTTTGTGTTTGGTTCTTGGATATTTGTAGCTCTGGGGTTAAGGTTTAAATAAGTCTGTATTTTGTGAATATTTTCTATGTATGCTCGAGTTATATGGCTATAGGCTTTTCAATCTTGGTTTAAACTTTCTCGAAATATGGTATTTTGTGGGGGTATAAACAAGGGGTCTTTTTGTGTTTTGGTATAAATGGTTTTTCAAATATCTTATTTATGTTCATGTTCTGATATCTTTGTCCACTAACTCCTTTGCTTGTACTTGCAATTGTAGATTGATGAACGTTATGAGTTTTATGGAGTGTCCCAACGTCTCCTTTTCGCTCTGGAATTTTATTGTCTTCCGATAAACATAGCTCTGCATACTGTTTAGTTATCTGAGTCATAGCTTCAGACTTCAGTTTAACTTCATTAGTCTTTAGCTTTTCTATATCACTACCCATACCGTCTACTTTAACTGAAAGTGTAGTTAGGGTTTTAAGTATCTTTTCTAAAGCATCATCATTATTATTTCATTCTGTGTAGCTTTGTCTTGATATGTAATCTGCAATAACATTCTTGTTAGCTTTGATTACTTCAATTGTAAATGTAAAATTTAATATGTTTAATACTAGTCTCCGAATTTCCTTTGTTGTAACTAAATTTTGCATTTTCTTTGTTAACCACCAACATACCTGTGTATTATCTGTTCGTACAATAAACTTGTTATATACAATATATGGCTTAAATGTTGATAAATATTTATATAATAAGCATAATTCTTTTTTATTTATCTCTCATTTTATTTCTGTTTCATTAAACATTCCTGAGTAGTATCTACAATGATGTTCTAATTTTTCTTCTTCATATCTATATTTAAGTACTTCTCCATAATTATATTCACTTGCGTCTGCTTCTACTATATATGTAAAAATTTTATTTTCATTTGGAAATTGTAATTTTGGAAATTTCTTACAAATTATTTTTATTTTCTGAACTTGTTTTTTATCTTCTTCGTTGTAATTATATTCTACATCCTTTTTAAATTTTTTCTATAATGGCTTTAGGTTATCTGCTAATTTTAGTATATATTCTCTTACTTGGTTTACTAATCCTAAAAATGATTGTAATTTCTTTTTTGTATCTAATTCTTCTTTCGAATTTATTATTTTTTGCACTATATGTTGTTGCATTTTTGTTCCACTTTTATCTATTTGTATTCCTAAAAACTTTATCTGATTTTTCATAATTTCGGCTTTATTTTCACTTAAACTTATTCCTGAATTTTCTATTATACCTGCAAATTGTTCTAGTAATTTTAAATGTTCCTCTTTAGTTTTTGTATATAATAGTATATAATCTATGTTTACTATCAATTAGGTAGTTGTTTAAAATAACTATCCATAAAGTCTTGATATCTACCTGGTGCATTTTAATATCCAAATGGTAACACATTATATTCATAAAATCCTTGTGGTACTGTAAATGCAGTTAATTTTTTAGATTCTTCTTCTAGCTTTAAATGGTAAAATCCTGATTTACAATCGAACTTACTAAAATAATTATATCCTTGTGTTTGTCTTATTTTTAATATCTTATTTGGCATTGGATAATTATATGTCATAGTTTTTGCATTTAGGTTTCTATAATCAATAATCATTCTACTTTTTCCTCTTTTTTGTTCACTATGTTTATTTACTATAAATACTGGACTATGGTGTTTACTATTGCTTTTTTGTACGTATTGTTTTTCTATAATTCATCTATATGCATTTTAAATTCTTTTAAATCATCAAAGTTATATGTTAATGGTTTTTGGGTTATTCTACTATTTTTATCTATTAGATTAAATTTACAATAGTCTTATGTTTTTCCTATCTTTTTAATGGATCTTCCCTATATAGTTGTCTTTAGTTTTTCTTTATCACTTCTATCTTATCTATTGAAAATATAGTTATTTCTTCTTTTTTTATTAAAAATATAACTAGTTCTATTGTGTATTCAGTATTTTTTATATTTACTAATTTTTGAGTGATTTTTTCACTTCCTTTTATCCAATTAGTTTTCTTTCTTATTTTATTAATAACTCTTTTTGCTCTTACCTTTTGTTTACATGGTGTTGTAAACCACCAGTGTGTTTTAATTATTATATATGGGTGTAGTTTATCTAAAAATGACATTCCTAAAAGCATATCTTTTGATGTTAGTTCATAATTATAGATCTCTTCTATTGTTAATATCTTAGCTCATACTTGTATTTTTACATTTCTAGCTTTATAGGTAATTAAACTTCCTTCATTATTAAATCCTTTTACTACTATTGGTGTTTTTATCTTATCCCATTTGTCTTCTGGTAAATAATTATATCTACATAAGTTGGCTTATGCTCCTGTATCTATCATTGGTGTATAATATCTATTATAATATCCTTCTACTATTATTTTCATAAGTACATATATTTTCATATCATGTCAAAGCTCGTTTTATTATTAATTTTTCTCTATTATAGGTTATGGTTATTTGTGTATGTTCTATATTGTAAGGTTTTACTTGTTCTAACCATTTTATTCCTAATATTATGTCTGCTTTTTGCATATCTTTCTTTATTTTAAATTATATTTTTATTTTTCTAACTCCTATTATTATTTCCTTTTCTGTTGTATCTTTATTATTTATTAAACTTTTTGGTTGATCAGGGCATATATTACTATTAGATTTTATTTCTTCATTTTTTACTAGATATTTTGCTATATAATTTTCTTCTTGTCCTGTATTTAGAAGTATTAAATATTTTTTCATTTATTGTTCCCGTTATATAATATTGAGTTAAATTAACTGTTGAAGTTATTTCATAATTTGTTCTTTTCGATGATCCTGATGATTTTGATTTTTCAAAAACTATTTTTTTTGTTGTACTTATTGTATCATTTATTATTTCTAAATCTTCTTCTATATCCATGTCTTTGTAACTATAATCATTGTTATCAATTATTTTTACAAATTGTTCAAAAGGACTTTCTATTTGTATTTTATTAATTTTATTTTTTTCTATTATTTTATGTTTTATTGTTAATACATGTAGGTTTTTACATCTTGTTATAAATATTTTACTTCCTAGGGTTAGTTCTATTCCTAATACTTTCTAATGTAATACTAATGATTTATCTATGTTTTTATTTGTTATTGCCGCTGAATAATTCGCACTTATTGTGAATTTAAATTTGTAATATATTAAACTTCCTCTTATGGTAATTATTATACTTTTTTCTATAGGTTTTATAATTTTATCATCTGCTAAATATAATTCTATTGGTGTATCTATTCCTTCTCTAAAAAATGTTTTTATTAATATCTCTGTTCCACCAAGGTGTACGTATTTTATTGGGTCTTTACTTTTTATATCGTTTATTTCTTTATTAATTATTCTTTTTGTTACTAGTGGTATACTAGCTCTATCTTTTGCATATCTACATTCTATTACATTTTCTTTTTGGCTTACTACGTAGCATTCTTCTGTTCGTCTGCTAAATATGTTTTTCATTATTGGTGTTTTAAATATTTTTTCTACACTTAAATCTAATTCTTTTTCTTTTATCTCGTCAAATATGTTATTATCAAATATTATTTTCTGATCTGTTCCTTGTTCATTTAAATATTCTTCCTGTGTTATTATTTTTATATCTTCTTCAGTCATTTGATTCATCTAATTCACTATCTATTTCATTATCTGTTTCATTTTTCGAAATTTCGTATATACTATCTTCACTTTCTAATTCGTAATCTATATAATCTATTTGCATATATTCTTCATTTTCTATCTTTATTTCTGATATTTGTTTCTTTTCTGGGTCTTTAGGCATTGTACAAAATCTAGCTAAATGTCCAAGTTTGCCACAATTATAACAAGTACATTCTTTTATAGATTTCTTTCTCCTATATGGACTTTTATATTTATAATATTTTATATAATATCTTTTTCTTGGTTTCTTATACTTATATTTTAATTTTTTGTATTTTTTATATTTCTTATGTCTTTTTCTTTTCTTATAATATCTTTCTTCACATCCAAATTGAGGTGTTATTTTATCCTTGCAACATGCTAAATTTCTTATTAATGTTTTTTTTTCATTTTCATTTCTTCTCTGTATTTTTCACATAAATTTCTATACCATTGTTGTAGAAATTTTATTTTTGCTCCTAGAGTATCTACTATGTTTGCTTCATCCCAACTCTTATTATTTTAAAACTAAATGGTTCAGGTAATTTACTAAAATATAATCTTCTCACTTCTTTACTTTCTTCTTTATTATATGTTCCCTTATAGTAGCATTCTTTAAATGTACACGTATATTCATCTATATAACACATATTATATATTGCTAGTTTTAACATTAAATTCCTATTTGTATATTTTTCTTTGTTTTGTTCTTCTTCTTCTTCTTCTATCATCATACTACTAAATTCATCTTTTATAGTCATTTCATATTTTTTCAATATGTCTATAGGGTGTTAGTTTAGTACTGTTGTTCCTTCTGTTTTTTTATCATTCCTTAATACCTTTTTACTATCTTCAGTTAAATTTAAAAACCATAATTTTTCTGTTCCTATTAGTGTTTTTTCTATATATTCTGGTGTATCTATTGCATTTATACCATTGTCTAATAATTTTTTTGTTATATATCCTATCCATAATTGTATCGTTTTAACTACATCTATTACACAGTCTAAGTCTAAGAAGTTATAATTTCTTATTAATTATTTGTTTTGGTGTCCATTTGTTATATTCATCCCTTAGGTTATATTTTTTAAACTTATTTTTATAGTAATATGTAGGTTTTCTTATTTCTGATGTACTAGGTATTATTTTTTTCATCGTCTTTTTTATCAAGAGTGTTTATTTCTGTGTTTCTATTTTCTAAGTTTTCTTTATTAATTACTTCTTGTTTTTCATTAATATTTAACTTTTCTATATTTGTTAAGATTTCTTTATATGTTTTACTATTTTCTGAATCATAATTATTTGTTTCTTCAGCATCTATTGTATTTATTTCTATTTCATTATTTTCTAATTTTTCTTTAAATTGATTTATCTCAATTAATAATTTTTGTTCTTTATCCTTTTCTTCTTTTTCTTTCTGTCTTTTTTCATGCAATTCTTTTATCATTTGTAGTTATTTTTCTAATTCAGCAATCCTATTATTTTTAGTTTCTTCTATTTTTTGTTTTTCTTCTGTAGTCTGTTGTTTTATTTTATCTATTTATATTTTTCTATCTATTTCTTATTTTTCTTTTGCTATTCTTACCATAGCTGTTAATTTATCTTTTAATTTTAATTCTTCTTTTTCTAACATTAAATATAAATGGTCACCTATTTTGTTATATCTTCTCCCTAAATTAGAAAATACTATTCTTATTTATACTCCTTCATGGCTTTCATATGTTTTTTCATATATTATAAATTCTTCTTTGTTCATTTTATCTACTTGATAGTGTATAGATCATGTTGATATATGTATTCTAGACTATCTTTTTGTGATTCTAAATATGATATTTCTTCCTTTTGTGCTTTTATTGATTTTTGGCATACTCCAACAATCATGTTATATTGTAGTCTTTCTTTTCTTATTTTTAATTCTTTTCGTTTTTCAGATATTATTTGTTTTAGTTCTTCATATTTTTAGGATTTTGTTATGTTATTCATCTGTAAAATATTTATAATATTTTGGTGGATACCGAAATCTGATTTTATCATAATTAGGTGGTATATATCTCATTTTTTTAGATTTTAAATGAATTATTAATTTTGTCTCATTGCTAGTTATTAAGGTAATTAAGTAAGCTAATCTATGGGGGTTTCCTTTTGTTTTATTTAACTTCTTATATTCTGAGTAGTAACTAGTTAAAATTCTTTTAATTTCACAAAAAGCTTGTATATTTTTAAATGGTCTTCTCATATTTAACAAATAAATAACAACATAGTTTACAAGATAACATAATTAACAATTAAATTAACATTTCTAACATTTCTTATAATTAACACATATCTACTTGTAATTTTTTTTTTATATAACAGTATCAAGTTTTAGTAAAATCAAATGTTTGGAAGGTGATATCATGATAGGAACTAATCAATCCGCAAAAAAAGAAGAAGCTAGCATCTAACATAAAGGGGAAGGGAATATCAGCAAATATAGAGCATATAATATTTTAGCAATTTAAGAAGGAAAACAGTGAGGATATAAGAGAATAAAAGTATACTCACCAGGAAAAAAATTTTCAAAAATGCAATGACATAATACTAATATTTTACTGTGTATTTTAAGACAATAACTTTGCAAGATCTATGAATACATAGTATGCTAACTTCAAATCTCTAATGGTCTCTGAAATTTTACTTATCCAAATCAAAGAGGCATAGCTAAGATCTATCCATTTTCTTAAATGTTTTTATAAAGAATAGAACTTTCGAAAAAATTTCCCTTAGAAAGTGCAGGTTGAAGTTGATAGAGAATTGGACATGAAGATACGAAAGCATATGCACATAGAAAATTCACTTCAATGCTCGTTTTCAAAAGCTTTATCCTTTTTCTCAACAATATAAATGTAGGTTTAAACTATTTTCTGGTAATTATAATCAATTTCTCCCAATAAAAATAATTCACCTAGTGAAAAAACATTAACTTCATGTAGGGCCGCAATATTTACACAACAATTGTGTATAAAACAAAATAGTGTAGGTAAACTCAAGTGTTTTGCATTTGGATTATGCTAAAAAGTGTGAAACAACATGTCGTTCACCATCAAGATCTCGTATTGCTTTTGAAGAAAGACGAATAAATTCTTTGAGCGATTTAAAATAAGATCAATTCTTTAATGCACAACTAAAAGATGCTGTTCTTCTTGGATTAAAAAGCGATCATACAAACAGATTTACGTTTAAATTTTTAAATACTCATAGAAATCACAACAACTACTGTACCACACCAACGCATATACACACAATTTCTATTTAGTATTTAAGAACATAGTGTTATAGATGAGCATTGCATATACACTTTTAAAGTTTGTATTTACTTCATAGGCCACTGAGATGATTCATGGCTCCTTAGAGGAACAAATCATATTTCCATAATGCCCTTGTCTAAATAGACATACTATATTATAAGCTATTTGAAATTGTATTTAATATTAAATTCATGTTTTCTTTCGAATAAAAGATTCTTTTCTCCATCATAAAATTAAGATTAGCTATAACTGACAGATTTTTAGGCACTTCAATTAAAAGTCAAAGTTACAATATATTTAACAATCTAACACGCCGTTCGTTGCCTCTAAATTCTTCAACTAATATTTTATTATGATAAGAGAGTATCATTTTGTGACTCAAGAAGACAAGAAGACTACATAAATGGATGAAAAACTTCATATCTACGCAATTTCATTTCCTCTTTATCCACAACCAACATAAATAATATATTCGACGTTACATGAGGCAGCAGTGCCATATAGATCCCACCATCATTTTTCTATTCTTTAGCTTTAATAGAATACTTCACAACTTTTCCTACCACTAGCTATGTTGATCCGGTCCCTAACTAACAGATTCAGTTGATAGTGTCGTTGGAGACCAGGATTATTTATTCTTGCATGCTAACATCAACATATCATGAATTATCAATAATGGAACTATAAAGAATTATCTAATCTTGCATGATAATTTTCTCTTATAATAAAAAATAAGAGCAAAACGACACTATCATAATTTAATTAGAGGAGAAAATATGTACAATTCATGAAATAATCCTAAAAATGTTAGTAGAACAAATGAATGAGTTCTAGAAAATTGCACGCGTGGTATATGTGGTAAGACGGTGATGAAGATTGACAACTTCATTAATAATTTCTTCAGCAATTTTACCATAAAATCTATCTAAATAACTGCACGACAAGCCCACCAACTTAGGGACTTGGTCCCTAACTAACATATTCAGTAATGAACAAGATTAAACAAAAAATGCAACGTAAAACAAATAATTTACGTACAATATTTATGTAGAAACCTCTTTGCTCAAGGTATTAAAATCAAGACCTATCTCATAAGATTTTCAACCACTTTTCTATCTTCAAGCAAACTCAAATATAGACTAACTCTATTGCACCCACTAAAACAGCTAACTCTAACTGAATCAATAATAGGCTAACTCTAGCCTCAATGTCAACTAGCTCTAGCTAAGTCAACACACAAGAAAAGAACAAACAATGTGGAAACCTACAACTATGGACTAGAGCAGTAGGTAGCATTTACAAATCACTAAACAAAGACTCAAATACAACACGGGCTTAAGACAAAAGTAGCTACTAAGAAGGTTCCTATTGTAAGTGAGGCTTTGGTTCAAAGATTAGCTTCAAGATAGATTTAATGTTCTTTGTATATGGACGCTTAGGTTTTTGTGTTGTAACATGTTGTATATATATGAGACAAGAAAACCTAGGACTCTTTTATGGATAGAGAAAAAAGGTGTTGCAGCTTCGCCATTAAATTTCTACCATCCAATACTTTTTTCAACTATAATGCTGACTTGATACATAAGGAATAGATTCGGTGAACATGGTCCCTGAGTAGTTGTAATTTTATAATTAGGAGGTTGTCCCTGGGTTTGCATGTACCAAGTCCAAAGGTTGGTTTGTCAATCATCAAAACTAAGGACTTAACAATTTCTCCTTTTTTAATGATAACAAAGTAACACGACCTGACCCGGGGCTTGTTGAAATGGGCATCTCAAGTCTAACCAAGACCGGAGACCACCCCTGATACCCAACCCAACCAACCTACGCTTATCCTGAGTCAGATAAATTTCGAATATATAACAAGATAGCATTATTGAGTAATCCAAGACTCTGAGATAGTTCTATGACTGTAACCACCCAAACGAGTCTAACCATCTAATACCAGCCAATAACCATAACCAAACCAAACCATAACAATAACCAAACCAAGTTCCATAACATAACACAAAAGGATGGAACAGTGAGAAATTTAGTCTAACGGTATCAGCCCCAATACCAATGCCAATACTAAGGTTGACACCAATACTGATCCCGCCCATACCAATCTATAGTAGTTCCACAAAAGCCTCTAACCAAAAGAAAACCAATATCTAATTGGGACATGCCCCCAACCATAGCCTAAACCAATATCCATAAATAAACTAAAGTGTGTAAAAACATCCATGAACATGAAATGGGGCCTTCTAGAATATGGAAGCTCACCACTTTAATCTAGTAGCTGATCCCTAATTCAAGCACTAAGCAGGAGGAGCAGAATGATCGATCCCTGCATTGCGTGGGGATACAACCGCTCGAGGATGGGTCAGCGGGTGAACGCTGGCAAGTACTCAGGATAAGGATCAAATAATTCCATCCAATAAAACCAAGTAAACCAACCATATGCATATAAACCATACATATAATATATATAACTATGTCCAGAAAAAAAATCGGGTTTAGCATACATTTGAAATCATTAACCTGGGTATGTGTAGAGTAACCATCTTAGAACCATTCATGGGCTATATGGATCCAGTGTAACCCTATGAATAGGCCCTGATGATTGTATCCGCACAAATTAGAGATACTATAAGAGTCCTTCGCTCTTCATGATATATATGTGCAGTGTACTTAGAGGATTTCCATGTTCCTCATAGTATCATATATGGTCGCTATGATCAACCCCTTAGGTTAGAAAACATAAGTTTCTAGTGCCCGTCCATTGGACTCACACCTTCACGATTTGCTATCACACCCTGCCATTATTTCCCAATTAAAACTATTTCCAACATACCAAACCATTATTCTAGCTTGCAAGCGATGTCCTTAGCCAACCTTTGTATGTAGAGGGATTTCCATGTGCGTATAGATTAAATTATCAAGTTAACTTGGAGGATTCTCATGTACCTCTTAAGTGTTCCATTATTAAGTTTTCTTGGGAGAATCCCATGTACCTCACAAGTTGTTCATTAAAATCTTTACTAGAGGGATTCCCTTATACCTCACAAGGAAGTTTATTTAACCATAACCATGACCACCAAACCCTACCATTTAATCATTCCAAAATATTTAAACCATTTATACCATTTAGGGTTTTATTACCAAACCATACCATGCAATAGTTCCACTAAAAGTCCAATAATATAGTAAAAGCATTATCATAGGTATTTCATCATATATGTTGGGGCATAGTTTTTCCAAAACCAATTCAAATTACTAGATAACAATTCCAATTCAACCCATTAACTAAAATACCATTAAATATGTAAGAATATAATTAAAATAAAGGAAAACCATAACCAAGCATTTAATACTAAAACCTAACATATATTTGAAAACCCCAAAATCATACAATAATCATGCCATAAAAACATTGTATAAATCATGCCTTTAGTTTGAACTAACAATGAGGGGGAAGTATCTTGGCTTAAATTGAGAAAATAATGGAGAGAAATCACCAAGACAAGCCCCAATTTGATCACCTTAGTGAAACCCTAGCCTTCCTTTACCCAAAAGTTTTAGAGATAATTATAGAGTGTTTAAGAGGGTTTTCTAAGTGTTTAATTATAGAATAATAGGTTAAATATCCTCCCAAGTGGTTTAGAAGTTGTGGCGCCTTAATAGGTTAAGTAGAGAAATATCCAGATTGCCCTCACTTAAACTGCATAAAAATTTCATCATAGGGTACGACTATACCATACCGGTCGTACCTTCCAATACTAGTAGTACCCACCACTCGTACCCTGGGCCTCCTCCTTGGACCCAACATTATCCAATATATGATTTACCCAAATTAAGTTGTACCCAAGTATATGACTAGTACTCTTAACCCGTACCCCTGGTAGAATAGAATCACAAGAGGTTTGAACACTATCAACTATACAAGTCCATGGTAAGACTCGTACCCTAGCTTATGGCTCATGGTGAGCCATACATACTTAGATCCAAGTTATTTTACTGAGTCTTATATTAAGTAAAGGAAAAACCCATACCAAACGACCCATATCCAACCATACGACTCATACCAACCTAAGTAATACCTATTTCAGAAACTAATTCAACCCACCAACCAACACTGGTTAGTATACGACTAAGGCATACCACTCGTACCCCATTATACGATGGGTACCCACTAGTTGTATGTTGTCCAGAACCCAGAAATCTAGAAAATTTTCTAAGGGTCCCAAACCCAGGGTGTTTAATAAATCCATACTTATCTTATTACAAAATCACAAGCTTTTCCCCCCTATTAGTTACCTATGATAGTTCCCCTTAAGACACGTACCTACTAAAAAAGTAAGCACAAGGGACCTGGTCCCCAAAAATAATCATGTTCCCTTATGTACAAGGACCTGGTACCTGAATTATTATATATATATATATGCCTCATCTTTTCTCTTTTGATATCATCAATGAAATAAAATAGTAAAGCACATAAAATATAAGCACAAATGTTAACTCATGATCATTGAGGCTACACTGACATAAGTAAAGAAAATTAGCAAAAGAGAGAAGACGAAAGCATCAAGACTTAAAATATTTAATAATCATAAAGTAAAGCATCATACAATATTTAGAACAAAAGCATAAAAAAAACAAGTACAAGGTAAGCACCACAACGACAGTAAAAATATAGGGATTAAAAGAGGAGACTTAAAAAAATGAGCATATGACTACAGTACACAGTGAGGACTACATTTGGTAGACATCAAGTAGAAGGGATAGAAGGAGAAGCAAAAAATTAGCGAAGAAGGTTTGGTAGATATTAAGTAGAAGGGCTAGAAGGAGGAGCAAAAAATTGGCGAAGAAGGAGAGTCATTCATTCATTCTTAGTCATGTGATCTTCAGGAGTTTTTGAGTTAGGTCCTTAACCCATAGGATATTATGATGATGAGATGGTGCTTGGCAAGACCGAATGATATTATGATAATATTGATACCCATTAAGGATGAAGGATGTTATAATGATATTAATATTCGACAAGGCCGAAGGATGATTATATTGATTGTGTGCCTTGAATTCATCCTTGAAAGTGGATCACCTATCACCAGTATGCACTCATGTCTATCAACTGATATGGGATAAATGCATAGAAATAGGTGATGACTATGTCTTGTGTTGTTGTATGGTAATTAAACCTTTTTAGCCTGGGATGGTGGGGGTATGCATAGGATTGGATAAGTATTTAGTTGTCTGAAATAGCTGGTTATTAACGCTATTATTAATATTTTTACTATCATTGTTATGATCATTATTATGACCAATTTATGATAGATTAGTCATTGATTTGGTATCAAGATTTGAGATATGTTTTTTTCCTCTTTTATCTTACGATTGCATTATTATGCATGACTATTTCATATCTAGTCATATGGATTAGAAACCCGGAGAATGATAGTACTAAATCCTGATAGAAATATAACAATCTTAAAATAAGGGTGTGATGATTTAGGTTATGCTTTGATTTGACCTCATATCTATATGTATATATATATATATCTAGCTATATATAGCTATGGTACTACCGTATTTCCTTTCCTTAAATTGTTCATATTGTATATTTAAGTCTTGGCCTTGTATATTACTATATATATTCTTCTTTTGCCCTTTATTCATATATTGGTTGAGGATATACGGTATGGTGTTGATATTCATGACTATGGTCAGAATAGGATAGTTTATCCTTGGTACTTCCTTAGTCTTATTATGTTATACTCTTGGACATGAATAGGATAATGGTTCCTTATTGTCTCATTGGCTTCTTATATGATTTATGGACTCTTGGGAGTAATTTCTAATTTGTTTATATGTTCTATATATCTACTTTATCTTTGGAGCTCAGTTGGCAGTTGTCTACTGAGTACCATTCATTTAGTACTTATACTATACTTTAGTAGCCTGCAAATCATAGTAAGGGTTATCACCATTGATGTGTATGTCGTACAGAGAAGCCAAGGTTTGAAGAATGAAAGTGAGCTCCTAATATTTGGAGTATTACTTACCTCCCTATTATGTATTAGACTAGTCTCTATATTGTATTTGGAGATAATTTGTATCACTATAATTCCTTTGATATTTCACTTTTGAACTTTTATTATATTATTAGAAGCTCTTGTACTGATGCCACCAAGTTTTGGAATTTCATTATGTATTTGATTCTCTTATGTCATTTATTTTGCATCCTTTTTATATATTATTGATTAGTTCGTTACTATTCGTTCTAGGCTTTGGGGATTGGGTTGCCTACTGGTGGATTGTGGTAGGTGCCATCATGACTTGAGAATTTGGGTCATAACAAATTGGTATCGGAGCCTAGGTTTCACCAGTATATTGGTACAAGAGCTAAGTATTAGTAGAGTCCATTGGATCGATATGAAGACGTCCGTAACCTATCTTCGGGAGGCTACAGTGACATTCTTAGGAAATTTATTTCTTGACTCCTTGTTGTGTGTCTACATTTCTATGAGCCTCAAACATATTCTTTGACTTAATTTTGTCCCTAATAAATAATGCAAGATGGTCTGAAGATGTGGATGAGTATTCAAAGCATATTTCTAGAGTTTTAACACAATGTTAGACTAGAGAATCAAAGATGGATATTGAAGGTCTTCAACGTTAGCTAACAGGATTTGGGGCCAGCTTAGGCTCTAGTTAAGCTCATGACTACTTTATCACCTAGAGGTTCAGCATTGGTGATCTGAGTTATATTGTAGATCATTTCCATCCATGGATGATATTTAATTTATCAAGCTATTTCCAAACCAGAGTTGGGTCAATTGGTGTTCGTCAGGATTTTATTTCTAAGTACAAGATTGGATTTCTCGAGTGGGCCAAACTTATTCTTATGTTATATCCTTCTTAGTAGGACATTGGTGCATTGATGTGTTAGAGAAGGAGTACTACCACTCTATTTAGTGTTGGGGCATATGATAGCAAAATGGGTCTTTCTTTTCTTAGGTTGTAGTTTATGCGAGGGCCATAAAGAGAGCATTTTTTAAGACTTATGAAGGTGGAATCAAGAAGCCATGCCACCAGTATGGTGCTATTAGTATTTCATCTGAGAGCTTATTTTAGTTGTGGTGAGATAATACATTGGTTCAGAGAGTGCTCCATATGTGAGTTAGTGATCGGACAGGGTTAGCACGTGTTACCTTCCAACCTAGAGTTTTTGAGAGAGGCTATGATTGAGGGGAGAATGGACATGCTACAAGAATTTACTCTTAATGTCAGTTGGCTAGACATTTGGTCTCATTTTGTGTTCTCACTATGATTAGTGCTTTAGGATTTTGCTATGACTGCCGAGAGATCGGCTACTGATCTAGAGAGTGTCCCTGATATGGGATTGCTGGTCTTTCAGCTCATTCAAATCAACCTCGTGATGTTGTGGCATCTTCAGTTAGAGATAGTACGATTGGCGCCTCAGTTGATGATTTAGTCGATCAATCTGAGTTTAAACCTGTTTAGATTTATTCTCCTTATGCCTATTAAGCATGTGATAGCGAATTTTACCATGTTAGGTTTGTTTTTATTTCCTGTATTTATCTTTTATTATGTGTATTGAGGTTTTCATACCTATTGAGGATTATAGTCCTTGATGAGTTCATATTGTTTATTTTGTACCTTGTTATTAAATTCATGACTATGTGACTACTCCATGGTTTATTTCTTTTAGTAGTGGATGTAGTAAATTTGTATTGATATTTTCTCCCTATGGGTGTAGCTTTTGGGTTCAACTCCCATTTACCTTGGCATATTGGCCTTATTATGGACCTTGTACATGATATTGATGTTCATTTTGGTACCGCTTATTCATTATATTGATGTTGATATTATTGTTACTATTGCTATCACTTCTTTAGGTTATTGATATTGTTGATATTATTACTTGATTTAATTGATCCTTATAGGGTAGTTGTATTGTAACGCCCTGAATCTGGTACCCGGAATGCTATACGGTGCTCATGACTTCGAAGGACCACAAGCTAACCCATGACTGATATCTGTAAACTGAGCACTGAATAATAGTAATAATATTGTAAATGTGGAAACATGAACTGAAAGGCCATAAGATTCAATAGTAATACACAACTGAAAAAAATGGTATAATAATACCAAAACTACTGAGATAATTGTCTGAATATACTGTAGTTTGAAAGCCTCTAAATTGTCTGAATAAGGAGTTGATGGGACATGTCCCCAAATAACTTCAACTACTGTAATAAATTAAAAATTGAAATAGTAATGTGATCATCATGTTCTCGAAGGATGAGGACTCACTGCTAACTCTGATCGCTGAATTGGAATGCTACTGGTTCTCTGGAGCTCGTGCTTCTAAACCTATGGTATAAGACACCATAGCATAAATACGTCAGTACTTTGAATGTACTGGTATGCAAGCGAGGTAGGCTAAAATGCAATAGGTTAATATGCGTAAACAATACTAACTGACTGACTGACATGAACATAAGAATACATACATGCATACATAACTATAACTGACATCGTGATAGAACTGAATGCTAAGTTCTGACTACTGAGTTTACTAATAATATAGAATTACTGATATCTGAGGGACTGATACTAAGCTACTGATGCATGAATAACTATTTTTGATAGTTCTGATTATAAAGAACTGGTCTGGTTGACTGTGTCTAACAGTCCTGAAGCTGAATATTGATAACATGAGTTCTGATAACTGATATAATTAATAATATGAGTAACTGTATCTGACAGTCCTAAATCTAATGGAACTAGCTGAGTTCCATACTATATCTGAGTAACTAAATCTGAGATCAGTCCTATCTGGCGGGTGATCTCTAAATCTGATGATACCGTTACTGTTTGACCATAGTTGAGATCATTCATGTCTAATGGGTGATCCCAGAGTCTATTTATAATGATAAGGAGTGGTTGTATCTGACAGTCTTAAATCGATACTACTGAGCTGAATTGACTGTATCTGACAGTCCTGATTCTGTAACTGAAACTGTGGGATGTATTTCTCTAACCGACATGCCCCATACTAAGCTAACTGGGGTCCAACCTATAACCCCAGCTGGAAGGGTGTCAGTACCGAGCCACTGGTAAAGACAACAACTATAGATTCAGTCCTAATCTAGCGGGTAACCCCTAGGATCAGTCCTATACATTTAAATGTGCTAATGGGTGATCCCTGAGTATGTCAGTCCTATCTAATGGGTAACATCTCATACCTACACTGGCTACGCAGTTCTAGAACTTAGGAATTTCTTTTAGGGATCTCAGTCCTATCTAGCAGGTGAGTCTTCATCCCTAGGCTCGCTCGGTGCTGAATCCTACTCCCATCTGAAAGACTCTAAACCGATTAACTAAGATGAATTGATTAACTGAACTGAACTGATTAGCTAAACTAAACTGATACTAGTGGTATTGTTTAGTGAAGCTAAACTAAATTTACTGAGTGTCATTGACTGACGGAATGTACTGAGTTCTGAGGACTAATTGAGAATACTGAAGTTACTAAGATTGACTGGGAATACTGAGGTTACTGAGATTATTGAGTACTAAGATCACTGAGATTTTTGAGATTTCCTGAGTCACATGACTAACTGAGTTATATGGATCATAGCTTGATTGAGGAGATCGTGAAAACAATACATGGCTCTTGGCACACAATTAAATGTTCGGGTACAAGTACCCCCAGGAATCGATGAGAAGAAACTGATATAGCAGGGCTTACTTGAACACATGACCAACAACACAATTCATAATTCATATATTGAATCACTTCATCAAACATGTGATATGCTTAAGCTTGTACATACATGGGGATTTTATGATATCATACTAGTTGAGCATTGTTCCTTCATATCGGCATTTAATCAAACACATGATAGGCATAATATATGTAGACACCATTATACAACAATTACACATCATGATTCAACATCTAATTTCATCATCCTAGGATTTAATCATAGGTTCACATGAATATACATCTATACAAATCAATTCCACATAAGATTAATCACCCAACATGGATTTGAATTCAATTGATCATTCTCAACATAAACAAAACAAACCCAAGATAAAATTCATAAAGAAATCCATAAACTTAAACTTAGAAAAGAGATTCTTGGGCTTCATGGATGAAAGGAGTCCATGAATGAACACTACGCATACCTTAGCTTGTGATTCTACAAAGACCGACGGAGAGAATCTTGAAATTTGATGGTGAATTCCCTTGGAATTAAACCTTCTATGAAAACCCTAAGGCTTGTTCTTGAGAGTTTTTGAGAGTAATTGAGTATAAGTTGCTGAATTATGGCCAAATCTCGTGTTATAAGGCTTATATAGGGTAGAAAATTAACCCTTTTAACCCTAGAACACGTATTTCATTTTAAAGAAAATTTCTCAATTTTCATCCTTAGCGCGATGCGCCACTATCGCGCCAAGTCACTAGAAAGTGACAAATGGGAAATTGCACGGTGGCACGATGCGGAGCTATCACGTTGCCACCTTGTCTAAGACTTAAAAGTTTGGCATGACGTGCCACTATTGTGGAGCAACACTGGAAATTGACAATTATTTGAGCTATCTCCGTGACGTGCTGAAGGCTCAGGTGATACACTGTCTCACTAAAAAGGCTCTAGCTCTTCACCCGGGTGTCGAATTTGGGAGAATTTGGCATCAATAGAATGCCTATTGAATTTTCCACATAACAAAAAAGGTGAAAATCTTAAAAATATCATATGTACAAAAGTGGATTCATCTTTCAAAGAAAGCTTCTAATATTCTTGGAAAAAATTTTCAAGCTAGGAAAAGTACGGGTATTACATGTATAAAGTAGTGTTATTGGTCAGAATTTCATTCCTTATGAATTTTATTCATTGTCTTAGGTTGATATAGCCTGATTTGATGATTTCTTTCACATAATGTGGGAAGGTTGATTGTTTTTCCTTTTGGTTAGCTGTGTTAGATTGATTCTAGAATATATTATGGTATCAAATGTAAGTTAACCTGCTGTGGTTCCGTATGGTTCTTAAGTTGTTAATTTATCTATATTATTCATCATTGAGTTTGAGATTCTTAGAATTGCCTCTTGAGTTGTGAAGGTTTTTATATTGAATAGCCTTATCTATATAGCCTATTTTTTAACTTGACCAGTTTTGGATCCATTCTTTGTTTGTGGCTATTTTATCGCTCGATAATGGGTTTTATATTGATGATTAGGATATCATAGATTCCTCTCTTATATTGGTTGGGTTATTTCCTTATGATGGTTTCCCCATGTTATTAGTGTGGAGGTTGGATACTCCTTTCTTACTATGATGTTGTATTGTCTAGTGGAGTTGGAGAGTTAGAGGTAGGTGGCCTTTCCTGTGATTGCTTCTTAACTTGGCAATGTGGAAATTCTTTATCTTGAGATATTAATTTTCTGGTGGTGGTCTTGACTTTGACCTTGGTTTTAAGATTGGCATATTTCTTCTTCAATGATGTAATTCTTGGCTAGATCGAGTAATGATTGTCCTTCTTGGGTAGATTCAGGAAATCCCCATTTTAGAGATTGTTTGGCCTAATAAGGCTTGGTGTGGTATTTCTCCTCGATGATATAAGTTTACGGCTATTTCTTCCTGAGATAGAGTGTTGGATTGGTTATTTTCTAGCTTGAGTGCATTTCTCTAAGTTGCTAGAGTATTTATCTTTTTTGGTGTGGTTTGCAACCTTGGGGAGTTTTTGAGTATATTTTAATAGGTCATACCTTCCAGTGGATATGGAGTGGGTTATTTGTATTTTTAATCGGTGATTTATCCTTTGTCTTGGTTTTTATTCTGTGGTTATATTTTATACCCTCCAGCTAATATAGAGTTGGTTGTTTGTGTTTTTAGTTGATGGTTATCCCTATGATGATTTTGGTTCTTCAGACGTCTCTATTGTGGAGTGGTATGATTTATCCTAGATATGTCAGATAAGAATGTTAAAGTCAATTGAAGTAATTGGCATTGGTATAGACTTATAAGCTCAGTTTATGGTTTGAAATTTGATTTGGAGCATGAATGTCTACCCGTCTCTAGGTCTGGTTTGGGTAGTTGAGACCGAGAGATTTAGCTTCGTGTTTAAATTTTCCTCAGTCAGAATTTCATTAATAGGCTGGTTGAGCCTACTCCGTGATTGCTTATTCGGTTTTCTCTACATCAGTTGAATTATAGTTGATATATGTTTAGATGTTAACCTATGGACCTGGCATTGGTTTTTTCAGTTTTGATCACAAGTTTTCAGTCTTCTTTGGAAATTTAGGATGATATACTCTGTTGGAGTAGTATACTTGAGTTGGATTTAATATGGTTCCATCCTTGGTTGATAGGACATCCTAGAACGGATAGTCCAGTGATGAGTTATTATGTCTTGAACTTTTGGATTTGAGATTGATTTTCATCAAGACTGGTTATAGCATTGTCATTAGTTATATGCCTTGACTATCTCCATTTGTGTGCCCAGACAACACCTTATAGGCTTATTCTCATATTTATTATATGGACTATCAGTATGCCAATTTTGGTTCTTCGAGTTCTCTGTGATGAGATTGCACGGATGAGACTCATGTTATTTTTCCTCCTAACTTAGAGAGGATAGCAGGTCGAAATTGGTAAATAAAGATTATATTTGGATTTAGAATTGGCGGTATGATTCATGTCTTGGTTTGTTTTTGGCTTGGATAAACCTTTGTTGATTTATGTGGATATCAAGATGGTATTAGTGTGTTATAGTTCAGATTTGTGTGCATCAGCCTTTTTAGTTTAGTTGGAGGATAGTTAATGGTTGAAATTAAATTTTTGCTAATTGGAAGTAAAGTAAGAGTGTTGGTTGAAAAAAGGATACCTGTGGCAAAATCCTTTAGGAGTATTTTCTCTTCGTTGAGGTTATCTGAGAAGTCATGCTCTGAGCATATGGTCCTAGTACCTCATCTTTTTGAGCCTTTGAGATTTTATCCGTTGACTTTAGGGGATGAAAGTCTTTTTAGTAGTGGATATTGTAGTGACTCTTTCGGTCATTTTTCATAATTTCATTTATTTTCATTGTATGAGCTTCTCCAAGCTTTCCTAAGTCATTTATGATTTGTTGGGACTGATCGTTCGATTAACGGGTAGTTCGTTTGGGTTTTAGAACCAATTCCCTATTTGAAAGTCTTCGTTAGTTCCAAATGTCACTGGACAAAAACTTTAGGAAATCAATCTCGTAGGCAAATTCTAACTGTGCCAGCATCTTTCGAATATCAGTTTTTAGCTAGGTAGACCTTTGGTTTAGGTCCCAATGCGACCGAGCTCATTTCGACCTATTGATTGGAAAGTTGGAAAATTAGAAAGTATAGGTGTGGGACCTATATTTAGTCTAAACGACCTTGTATGGAAAATCCCAATTCACCAACGTGTTCAAAACTTCAAATTTAGTGGGTTTACATAGTTCATTTGCAAAAATTAGACTCCGAATGAGTTTCGAGGGTCAAAAACAATTTTTGATTTGGTAGTACTGGTGCCATGGCGATCATGGCAAGGCCCATAGTGATCACACCATGGTGGTCATGGTTCATTTGATGGCCATCTCGGCATCTCCAAGCCTTAAGGGGCTATAAATAGGCCCCCAAATTGTGATTTGGCCATTTTCTCTTTATCTTTGGGACCTAGAAGCCCTAGAAGGGTGAGATAACTCTAAATTGAGTATTGTGGATATATGTTTTCATGTCCTCAGTCCAAAACGTATAAAACAAACACAAAGGATGCTTTAATCGGGAAGATCCTAAGATACCTTTGGCAGTCGACTTAGCAATTTTTGTTCAGAACATATTACCCACTCCTATTTTTACTTTTTCAAAAACTCAACTGTGTATATTGATCAGGTACAGTAATTTGACACACAAGAATCAAGTGATGGCATTACATTAGCAATGCACAACTAGGCATATCCAAGTTACACTACCAGAATAGGTAAGCAATCTAACAATGCAACGCATGTACCCTTACAGTCAAAGAAGTCCCTATCGCTCAATTAGATCAATTATTTCTTATAGGGAGGGTCAAGAGACACCCGCACTCATAAAAAAGTTCCAACTAGTGTGCACAGAGTGCCATAGGCTTGCCTTTATTTTCTTAACTTGAGTTTTTGGTCGAGTTAGGATCACTATAAGACTTAATCTGGCTTGTAACATAGGCTTGGGTTCTGGTATGGTATATTTGGAATTTTTAGTGACAGAGAATTCTTGGTACTAGATTACTTTGGTGTCCACTCATCCAACCAACTTTTCTTTTAATCTGACCTTATTTCTCTCTTTTTATTCCTTTTCTACTTATCAGGCTAGGTGTGGCTTCTTTTATTCTTTCTTTGTCTTCTTTTACAAATATTTCTTTTATTTTGCTTTTCTTTTTCTTTTTGCCATTTAATTTTTTTTCATCACACCCAAACCTACTTTCTTTTTTTATATACACATTTTATTCATACACTTCAGACTACGCACCCCTATGATAGCCACCCTCAACTTAGGTAATTTGCCTGAGTTGAGGTGCATAGTTTCCAAGAAGGACCAGGGCTAAAACAGGTTCATTGCAGTTAAAAATTGGAAGGTGAATCGAAACAAAAGATATGTCTATTAAGGCTCAATTTGGGATCAAGGGATACTTATTACATTTGGTTGATTGTTTTAGGCTAAAGTTGAATGGTTTGAAAAATGGCCTATGGTCCTTTCCTAACCGACTACCTTATGACCTAGGCAAGACCAATCAGGAAAGTTCTGGATTCCATATACACAGGGAACTAGGTAACCTTACACATACATTGTACAGGGTCAAATTGCTAGTTACTCTCTATCCAGTTCATTCAATTGTTCACCAGAGTTATTATGTCCCTAATTCTAATACTATTATTAGATTCACAGTAGTCACACGCATACACATATCACACAGTTATACTCAAATTCTATAAGGGGTACCATTTTTCAAGCAAATTCAAAATAATTTCAGCACATTCACTCAAAACATGTCAACTGCATTAGGTATAAATTTTCTTTTTAATTAAATATCACTAAACAAAACACGCATTTAAACTAGACATGTTGGTTCTTCATTCAAATCACAGCCGACGAGAAAATAAACATGAGCACAACAACTCATGATGGTAAAGCAGTATACCACCATCCCCAAATTAAAAGTATATGCACTGTCCTCAGTGCATTTATAATATAAAAACAAGGGGTGAAGACATACCTAGGCATACTAGGCGCCAACTTATGTAGTGTCAGCATGGGTGGCCTCGATATGGGCCCCACTTTCAGCATCAGTAGTCCTAGTGGAGTTGGGACACTCACATCAGCAGTGGCACCGATTGTATCCAGTGTGCTCAATGGTGGCTCCGGTGGTAAAGATATACTACTGCTCAAATAAGCAACATCAGCAGGTCGACAACTACCATCTCCCACTACCATCTTACAGACCCTCAGCTATTAGTCCTTTTCAGTCTGAATACTGGCTGCTTTTACAGCCTCAACATGTATTTCTTTTTTTTTCTTTCTTTCTTTTTATTCTTTCATTTCTCATCTCCATCAACATCAGTCGCAAGGGTTGAGTTTCTAACACCTCATATATTGTGTACCTCCTCCTTATCCTATATTTCCTCTATAATAGGTATTAATAGGAGTAGTTTATCCTATAAATCCTTAACTGCCTTCTTGAGTGCGGCCAGCTCGGCATGTGCACCTACTAAATCCGGGGACTGGATACCCTCCAACCTCTGACTTATACACTGCTTAAATCTATCAAATTTGGTTTGCATCATCCTCATCTTCTCTCTTATCTATCTATCTACCCAAGGCTTCACACCTTCCTCCATTAGTGTCACCTTCATATCCATCGTACCTAATCTTTACTTCACCTTAGCTAAGAATGACTGTGGTACTAAGACATAACTGGCAGGGGCTGGTCTAGAAGCAAATGAGTGTGGTACTGCAGTAAGTTGTGGAATCGAAGTTTGGAAGGTGCATGTTGTGTCAGTGGAGGTCTGAGGCATAGACTAGGTAGTTTCCATAGGGGTGTCACCTATGTCGGTGAACCCTATAGTATCACCCTCTTGCTCTCTGGACTCATATGCCTCTCTAATTATAGTGGCTCCTATCTTTGCTGCCTTGGAGATAGAGCTATCAACATCACTAATCAAACCCAAGTCTGTAGTGCTGCATGGCCTAATGAACTAATTAACATATGGAAGTTCTTGTATTCCCACATCCAAGTCAATTTGTGCCAACAAGCAAGGAAAGTCCATGGCCATGTTGGTACTCATCGCCTGATCTCTGATCTCTCTAACTATCCATTTGGTTGTATCTATCTCATAATTTTCCAGAATGCCCATGACCTGGGCTGCTTTGTCTGGACTCAATAGATTGTCCCCTAAGGTAGGACTCAATATATGTTGTATTAGGGTCCACCAAGCCTTTTCCTGAAAGTTTAGGCTTCCCTTTATGATCAACGATGAGCCACCAATACCTCTAACTACCTAGGGAGCCTCTTCTCGATCTACGATAATGAGCTCGAACATCCATCAGAAATGAAAAAGCTTATTTTCCAACCCAATATATTTCACCTCCACCTTACGCATCTCATTTACTCAATGGTCAAACTTAGCAGTGTTGACCGGAGGTAGTAACTCTGTCCTATGTAAAACTCAGGAGATAGTCTGAGTTGAGTTGTTTACCCGAACACCTCAAATTACCAAATATGTCGATAGGTCACCATCCTTCCACAATCACCCCTATGGAAATAAACTCTTTAACTTCATTTGGTATGCAGCATAAAACTCACAGACCAAAGCTAAATTATACTATCCCGGAGCCCTGGTCATCCACTCAAAATTATACAGTCTAAATCGTGCATCAAATGTAGGCATCTCAGACATGCCTTTGGTGGTCATCTTCCTCTCCAGATAGATGCCTCTTTTTGGTTTTCCAATGGAAGGTCTTATGGCAATATCTTATTTGTATAGGGCATGTATTCCAAAGTACCCTCACCATTCAATTATGGGCACCAGAGCAGGCTGGATAGAAAGTAGAATGAAAGATGGTTGTGATGAAGGAATTTCAACTGGGTTGTCACTCTTCTTACTTTCACCCTCATTTTTAGACTTAGACACATCATTTTTGTTAGTATTTTCCTCCTCATTCTCCTCCTCGAAGCTAGATTCACCCTCATCCTCATCCTCATCATCATCTTTAATATTATCATTATCTTTACCATCCTCCTCATACTAGGGTAGTGAATGAGGTGGTGATATGCTAGGATCCTTTCTCCTAGGTGTGGTCCTGGGTGGTGTGATATCCTCTGAGGCTACTTTGGCTCCACGGGTAAGCTCTTGCATGGCTCTACCGCCCTTTCGATTGGATACTCTTCTATTGATCTAGTTAACTCTTTGTCGTTAGTGGCTTCTTTCCTGAGTTGATGCGTGAAGGGCGGGATGGCTTTTTTGGAGTTTTATTCTTTGTCAAATTTTTTTTCAAATCTATTGATACCTGTTTAAACATTCCTATTAGTAAGCCCTATGAAAAGGAAAGAAAATAAAAGGATTTGTGTTCATGTGGCAGGGTCAAGACACTTTACGACTATCGAGTACAAGTTGTACCCTCTGGTCATGAGTTATGGTGAGACTCGTAAGGTAAGACAATTCATAAGGAATGTTCAGTAGTCTGGTAACGAGTCCTCCTAACGAATCGTTATGTTAGACAACGACTTGTTGTCTGACCAGAACAATTCTCTTCATATTTAACCCTTTCTATTTATTATGATTCCTCACTACGAGTCATATAGTGTGACTACGACTCGCGAGATGATTCATAACATTAGCAAAACTCACACTCTTCTAATCAACCATGTTACTAGTGGTTACAAGTTATGTAACAACTCGTTCGGTGACCTTACGAGTTGTTAAGAGTCTCATAGCCACTATAACATGAGTGTTTAGAGTACTTGGTTTTGATTCTCATAAACCCAATGCACCCACATGATTTTAATCATAAATTAACAACTCCCTAAACATTCCACATATAACACATATCAGAAATTAGATTTTTACGCCCACTCTTATTGTTATAATTCAAATTTCTCAAGAACAAGGCTAGGTAGCACGTTATGAATATATTTAACTCAAGGAATTCAACTTTCAATAAATTAAATTACCAATTTAATAGATAACCAATTGAACATACACATCTTACTTGACTTTTGCTTTAGATTCCTTGAGAGAACTGCCTTGTATAATCTTGCCCTAGTTCTTGAGTATTTTAACAATGAAAGTTTTTGTCATTGTTGGATTTTGTATGTGGGGGGTGAAAATGGGATGATTTTAGTTCAATGGATGTCGTTTATTAGGAATGGATGGAGTCACCTATTTCAAAATTGAGAATATGGACCAATCTTAATGAATTTTCCTTTTCTAAATAATGGATATCTGACTGGGTCGACCTTTAAGGCTCGCGATGTCGGGCCTGGTAATGAGTCTTCGTAACAAATAGTTACCTATGACTACGGGTCGTATAATCCCCTATAATAACTAGAGACTTACCTGGGTCTGTAGTCATCATGACTCAACATGATGAGTTGTAAAGTATGATTACGACTTGTTCTAAGAGTTGTGATGACTCTAGAAACCAAATACCTAAGAGTGGTCTGAGTTCCAACATCCTACAACTCTAGTGACAAGTCATGAAGTATGATCATGACTTATGAGTTAGGTCGTATGGTGTGGCACCAGAAAAATTTTCTATTCATTTTCTATAATCTCCAACTTTGCACACTGAACACACAAGTTACCCTTAATCAAATAAGTACAAAACATAGGTTGCCTCCCACACAGTACTTGATTAACATAGTGGCATGATGTGTGTAGGTTGGATACTCAGACTTTACCAACCAGACCCATGGATTGCCTCCCATGGAGAACTTTATTTAATATCGCAGCATGACGCAGTTGCCTTGGTTACTCAGACTTCACCAAGGCTCAAATCATCAATCATTTTTACTTCCTCAGTGTTTCCCATGCAGTGCTTCACCCTTTGTCCATTCACCTTTAATGGAGCTTTACCATCATGATTCAGCTATATACCACCATATGAGAATATCATCACCACGGTGAATGGTCTATACCACCTAGACTTTAACTTTCCAGGAAATAATCAAAATCTTGAATTGTACAACAAGATCAGATCATCGAGCTCAAACACTCTTTTCTCAATTTTTTTATCATGATTCAGCTTCATCATTTCCTTATACAAAGCAGAACTCTAATAATAATAGAGTCAAAACTCATCCAACTTATTCACCTTGATCATCCTCAATTTAGCTACATCATGCCACCCAAATTTAGTTTTTTTAATGCCTATAGTGTCCTGTGCTCAAGTTCAATTGGAAAGTGGCATGCCTTTCCATACACAAGCTAATCTGGGGAGGAATTTATTGGTGTCTTGTAAGATGTTTGGTAGGTCCACAATGTATCATCCAACTTGCTTGATCAATCAGTCTTGTTGGCATTCACAGTTTTCTCCAATATAGACTAAATTTGTCTATTGAAGACCTCAACCTGCCTACTCGTCTGAGGATGGCAAGGTGTTTCCACTTTATGTTTTAAACCATATTTTTAAGATGGGCCTTCAACAATTGGTTGCAAAAGTGTGACCCACCATCGCTAATAATTGTACGTGGAGTGCCAAACCAAGAAAGAATGTGTTTTTTCAAGAAGGCAGTGACACTTCTTCCTTCTTTATTGGGGAACGCAACCGCTTCCACCTATTTAGATACGTAGTCCACCACCACCAAAATATAATTCATACTATAGGACCTCACAAACAAACCCATGAACTCAATCCCCTATACATCAAACAACTCCAACTCTAGAATGGGTGTTATGGGGAGCTCATGGCATCGTGAAACATTGCCTTGACGTTGACATTAGTTATAGGCTAGAGCAAAATAATGAGCATCCTTGTATATTGTATGACATTAACACCCACATTGCAAGATTTTGTGGGCTATGCGGGTTTCTCCATGGTGATCCTCAACTGGTTGTGCATGACAATCCTCAAGAATGCTCATTATTTCCACCTTTGGGATATATCTATGAATCACACCATCCACACAAATCCTAAATAGGTAAGGCTAATCCTAAAAAACTTCATCACCTCATGCATAAATCTGTTGCATTGCTGGACGGACAAGTCTTCTAGGACAAGATCTCTAGCCAAGTAATTGGCAAAATCAGCAAACCAAGGGATTAGGTCTTGAGATACTGCCAAGACCTACTCATCTGGAAAAGTATCATCTATTTCAAGCTCATCCCTTTTTTCCTACACTGCTTCTTCTTCAAGTCTAGACAAATGATCTGCAACTTGGTTTTCCATGCCTTTTTGTCCTTTGCCTTAAATCAAACTCTTGCGGCAAGTGTACCCAATGAATCAACCTTGATTTCACATATTTATATGCTATTAGGTATCTCAAAGCTGCATGATCTATTTGGACTATGACCTTAGTACCCATCAAATAGGACCATAATTTTTTGAAGGCAAGAACTACTATAAGCAACTCTTGCTCAGTAATTGTGTAGTTATTTTGTGCAGGGTTTAGTGCCTCGCTAGTATAGTAAATTAGGTGCAAGATCTTCTTTCTTATTTGGCCTAGGATAGGACCCAAGGCCACACCGCTCATAGCACACATGATCTCAAATGGTAAAGACCAGTCAGGGGACACAATCATAAGGGTTGACACCAATCGCTCTGTAACGCCCTGATTCTTGAGAATTGGAATGCCACACGGTGCTTATGATCCCGAAGGACCACAAGCTAACCCTTTTTCTGATATTTGTACCTATTCACTGCATAATATAATAAAATACATGCGAAAAGTGGCTAACACTTGCCATAAGGTTCAAACATCTAGAAATATACAATACCTTAAACCACACACTAATACATCTGTCTGAAAAGCCTCTACACTGCCTGAACTGTGGAGTTGTAGGGATATTTCCCCCAACTAACTCCATCTACTAAAATCAAATACTGTAATAACAACATCCTCGGATGATGAGGACTCACTGCTGCTATACAAGTGACTTCTAAGATGCTCCAAGTTTCACTCCTCTGAACCTATGGTGCCCCCAAAATAAAAGAACACCATAGCATGAATGCTTCAGTACTAAGATGTATTGAGTATGCAAGCAGGGAAGGATAAATGCAAGGGCTTATGCATGAACATTTAATCAACAGAATAATCATAAGAATAACGAATGAGTACACATATATGAATGCACAGTTCACAACCACTAACTCACACAGAAACCATGGAAAGTAGTTACATAACTCACCATGACTTCTCATAAGCAACTGAATATGTGGGGGTGCACGCAATAATTTGAATAATATCTTTGATTTCATAAAACATGCATATGGAAAATGAAAACTCACATGGCTTGAATTTCACTATCCATACTTCTCATAATATTAAAATCCCATAAATCATCATAAAATCATCAATATTCATCATAATTCTCATGACTCATCATAGACAACCAAACTCATCAACTCAAGACTCGGAGCGACTCGATAGTTCAAGAAACATACTCTTATAGACAGGGGAGTAAAACTTAGAGCATCTTTGAAGTCACTTGTATAGCAGCAGTGGGTGCAGTAGTGAGTCCTCATCATCTGAGGATGTTGTTATTACAGTATTTAATTTTAGTAGACGGATTTAGTTGGGGGAAATGTCTCTTCAACTCCACAGTTCAGGCAGTGTAGAGGCTTTTCAGACTGATGTATTAGTGTGTGGTTTAAGGTATTGTATATTTCTAGATGTTTGAATCTTATGGCAAGTGTTTGTTAGCCAGTTTTCGTATGTATTATATTATATTATGCAGTGAATAGGTACAGATATCAGAAAAAGGGTTAGCTTGTAGTTCTTCGTGATCATAAGCACCGTGTGGCGTTCTAGTTCTCGAGAATCGGGGCGTTACACGCTCCTTTGGGCACTCAAATTCCTTTATACATGCATAATCAAAATCAAACTTTACCTCTTTCTCAAGAAGCTTGCATAGAGGATTTTCAATCTTTGATAAGTCCTTGATAAAATGCCTAAGAAAACCAGTATGGCCTACAAAATCTGAATACCCTTCACTGAGGATAGAGATGGTAGCTTCTTAATTACTTTAATTTTTCACTTTATCTACCTCAATGCCTCATTTTGAGATTTTGTACTCGAGAATAATACCTTTTTTACCATGAACTGGCACTTTTACCAATTCAATACCAAGTACTCCTCACATCTGTGGAGAGCATTAGCCAAGAGGGCCAAGCACTCCTCAAACGAGTCCTCAAATATAGAAAAATCATCCATGAAAACCTCAAAGGTGTCTTTCACCATGCCATATAATATCAATATTAAGCATCTCTGAAAGATGGGGAGGGAAGGGGGGAGTTACACAACCCGAATGGCATTCTCCTAAACATAAAAGTCCCATAGGGGCATGTAAAGGTTATCATTTCTTGGTATTCGAGAGCAATAGTAATCTGATTGCAACCCAAATAACTATCAAAAAAAATTACCAACCCCTGCCCGCAAGTTTAATAAGTATTTGATCCATAAAGGGCATAGGGTAATGGTCCTTTTGGGTCCATGTGTTTAGCTTTCTATAATGCATCCACACTCTCCAACCAGTGACCAATATCATGGAGACAAGTTCATTCTTCTCATTAGTTATCACTGAAATTCCACCCTTTTTTAGGAACATATTAAATCGGGATAACCCACTTGCTATCAGTAATTGGGTAAACCACACCAGTATCTAACCATTTGATGACTTCTTTCTTCACAACCTCCTACATAGAAGGATTCAATCTCCATTGATGCTCAATCCTGGGAATAATGTCTGACTTAAGATATATTTTGAGAGTACATACCCAGTGGAATACCAATAATATCTGTAATCGTCCATCCGATAGCTCTCTTGAATCTCTATAAAATTGAGATCAATGCCTCTACCTCTAACTCTACTAAGTCTATTTTAATAATCACTGAAAAGGTATTATTACCCCAAGAATGCATAGCGCAAGTGAGATGGGAGGTCCTTTAACGCCAAGATGGGTAGCTCCTTAATAGACGGTTGGGCTGGAAGTGATTCTATTTTTTATATCAAGATCAAGCTTCTTAGGAGCATAACTGTAAGAACCTCTACCATAAAATGCACCAACCATCTTAGCATATTCATAAATACAATCACTATTGAAGTTCATGATTACTAGTGTCAAGGCCTCTACTCCAAGTCTCTGTTCAACAGGGACAGTTACTGTATCAAAATCATCATCACTAGTGTCTATCACAGACACTACCCACATAATATCAGGTTGCTTCATTGACTGGAGCATATTGAAAATCACTTGCTCATCATTGAGTTTGAACTTTATTTGACCCAATTCCATATCAAACAATGTCTACCTGTAGGTAAGAAGGTTCTACCTAAGATGATAGGGACTTAGAAGTCCACCTTATAGTCAAAAAGAACAAAATCAGGTAGAAATATGAAGGATGCCACCTTAACAACACATCATAAAGAATACCAACCAGTCTCTTAATAGTGTAGTCGTTTATCAACAATCTCATTGATGTTGGTTTGGGTTCCCCCAATCCCAACTACTTATATACCACCAGCGGCATCAGAGTGATGCTAGATCCCAAGTCAGATAATGCCAGAGCAAAGTTGAAGGCCCCAATAGAACATGGGATAGTAAAGGCTCTTGGGTCGTCCTTATTCTCTACTAATGATCAAGAAGCAACATCACTACAATGGAACACATTGTTAGCGGGCTGAAAACTCACCATCTACTTCCTAGTGACCAAATCTTTCATGAGCTTCATGTAGCCAGGTATTTTCTCCAATGCCTCAACAAGGGCAATATTGACATATAGTTTTTTCAACATTGATAGGAACTTCTGATATTTACCTTCTTCTTGTTTTTTTTTAGCCTTTGAGAAAAAGGTAGGGGAGGTCTCAGAGTAGTCCTCAACGCTGGCTCATCAGACTTTTCCTTCCCTTTTCTTATAACTAATATGTTTAACACCTGTTGATTTTTTATATTTTGCTACAAGTGTCTCATCAATATCAATCTCATCACCATTATTCCTTGGATCTTTTGCAAGGCATGGAGGATCTATGGTAGTTTTATTACTCTGAGTGGTAATGGCGTGACAATGTCTATCATTTTTTTGATTTGGTACTATATTGCTGGAAAGAGTGTAAGTTGCCTCTAATTCAATGTGGTCAACAATTGGCCAAACTGCTGCTCTGGTTGTTTAATTGCAATGGCACATGACTCAACTTTATAGTTCAATCTTAATATATTTGCCTTAATCTCCTTAAAGAGGCTCCCCTGACTCTCTTGACCTTTCACCAATTTTGAAAACATTTATTTTATTCTCAACTTGATGTCACGACCGCCTGGTGGAACATATTTGTCACTCTTCTCTTTATAGTTATCTTTATGCCTCCAATCACCATCTTGCTCTCTGCTTCTTTCTTGGTATCTATCACCATAGTAGTTTCAACCTCAGTTCCCTTTCCCATTGGCTAAAAAACCCGCTAATTCTTGATCCAGGTACTTAGCTTCCTTATCCATGTTAGACTCATAAGATCTAGAAGTAGACCCCTGTAACCCTACTACTTTCACTTTTTTTAGAATTTATTATTGCAAATTATTAACCAACCCAATCGCCATTCTGAGATGTTCAAGTTCTTTTTCTATCGAATTATCAACAACTTTGTAGTCACTAGAAACTCCAATGTCATAGGTACTAGCACCCCTCTCAGCCTTTCGAGTATTCCATCCTTGGTTAGTTACAAAGATTTGGCCTAACATGTCCTACACTAACTCCCAGCAAGGACACATAAATGTACCTCTAAATATTGTGTTTACAATCACCCTAGAACTAATAGTCAGGAATCTATAGAATATTTCTAAAAAAATAGACCCTAGAATTTGGTGATTAGGTAATATGCTTAACTTCTTTTTGAATTGAAACCATACCTCAAACATGTACTCGGTAAGCAACTGTCTAAAGTTATAAATCTCATCTTTTAACTACAGCATCCTAGTAGGAGGAAAGAAACGATTCAAAAACTATCTACATAACTCATTCCAAGTCGTGATTGAGACTCTAGGAAGTTTCCCCAACCACAATGATGCTTCTCCAATCAATAAAAACGGGAATAATTTCAATCTCAATGCTTCCTTATCCACCCCTAAAATGGTATACGAAGTGCATATCCCAATAAAATTAGCAAGATGCATGTTTTCATCATTTTTCAATGACCCCAAAAACACACTCTTTGAATTCAGTAACTGGATCATTGCACTGGTGATATCGTACATAACATTTAGGGGTAAAGTAGAAGGAATGATGGCTTCTATCTTAGTAGGATCAACATATCCCATATGTTTATCTTCATCATATGATGGTAGATATTAATATATTGGGATCACTTGAGCTCTTCCACCTCACACTCTATCTCGATTAGCATCAAGAACTTTTTGATGATCAACTACTGGTCTTAGCCTGGAAAGTTGTATTTATTGAGCCAATCGGGCCTCCTCGGCCTCCTTTCTATAGTTAGCAGCATCTGCTCTATCTGTCTATCAATAATATTCTCTGAATCATCTATTGCAGGGAGAGGTACTGCATGCGGATAATCCTAAACCCCTTCTAAATTATCTGCATGTATTGGTTCTGTCATCATACAATTAGGCTATAAAATTCTCTCTGGTTCAAGATTCAATGGGAGTAAGGGATTGCATCGACTCCTAGTGTTAGTCATACACTTGAGTATACCCAACTAAAAATAGAAAATTAAAACCTGAAACTTTAACAAATCTAATGAACAACTCAACACCATATTCCTCAGCAACGGTGCTAAAATTTGATGCCGCCCAAAACTAACCTCCAAAGAAGTATGTTTTGGTTGATGTCAAATATAGTAACACAAATTAGGTTGGAGTCGAACTCACAGGGAATGCCTGGAATTATATGTCAAACTTGATGAAATCACGGGCAGTGCCGGTGCGGAAAAGTAAATGGAGGGATTTAAAAGTCACAGTAACATGTAACCAAACTTAAGTGCTTGAGTTTGTAACCAATAGAAAATAAACACTAGGACTGTGTTCCCCCAGGCTTCTAACACCATATGTTTCTCATGTTTAATTCACCTATCCCACTACTCTGCGTGTAAATTTTGATAAGTTATGTATTATCAACTGTCCTGTGAACGCATTGATGAATCTCACCCTTTACATTTGAGTCTTAGGGCATCACCTTACTATCCTTGTCCTTGAACCTAGTACAATTATCACCTTTTGAGTCTCAAGTCAATTAGACTAGGGTTGATAGCCTCAAATCACTGTCATAACCCTCTTTTCCCAATCTCAAACTCCCTTGTGAGGATGATCTTGATTATGAGAAATTTCTAAGCTTTTGCAGTAGCTTAGGAGATAATTAATTCAAAGAAGATTATAATACATGCAGTCACAGCAATCTAGATAAATATCCCACTCCCCTTTCAATTTTAATCCACTAGGGTTCCCACAATCCTAGTTAAGGAATTTAGTCACTCAATGTTATGCAAAAATCCAAGGAATACAAAAATAAAACATTGAATCAATTGCACAAGAATGAAAAGAATAAAATCCAAAATCCCTAATTGATTATAAAACCAAAAACCCAAGAACAAAGTATCAAGTAGCAAAGTACGTGAAAGTATGTAGAAAAATATCAAAAGTGCATTAACTATTACAAAAGTACCCAAGGGTATTTATAGAGTGTCAAAATAACAAAGGAAACCCAACCAAATCAAATAAGGAAAACTATATCAGTAGTGGTCACACCTTTGGCAATGAGTCTTAGGACTAGACACGACTGGTCCCTTACTGTCGTTGATCTTTTTTGTCTTCATAAATCACAACTCATTAAGTGTCCTTATAATTCATAGGTCGCTAGTCATAGTCATTCCAGTGAATTTTCTCTTTCAGGACTTCCGAGTTTGTTGTCAGGATGACTTCTCACCATGAGTCAAAGTAAGTCCTTACGACTTATGATCTTCTCTCGTTACCACTGGATCCTCTTTTATCTATCTTCATGAGTTTTGTCCATTGTGCTCAGTACGATTGCAGACCACGACTTATAGCCTCTTCTTAGAGTTGTGGTCAGTCTTTACTTGTAATACCCCAGGAAATTTTTTGTTGAAATTTTGTGTGTAAACGTGTTGGGTTCTATATTCTAGAATGAATTATAAACTTTCCGTGTGGAATGTCTTAGATTATGACCCACCATTGTATAGAGTATCGAATAAGCTATCCAACGATATATGGATCATCCAAAACAGACTTCTGATTGAACTTTGAATAGTAGTAAACAGTAAAACATCCAGGAAAAAGTACTGAGGCTTGGTGTATTTTTTCTCCAACTTTAAATGATCATAAATCCTTGTACATAATTATCTGGGTGATATACTATATATCAATGGAAATATCTGCGAGTCCTCTTTCCAATGAAATTGGTTTCATCCAATTTGCATATCAGAGCAAAAAGTTATGGTCGATCTACTTTAGCCTATCAAAAGAGAATTTTTGGGTCAACTTCAAATGATCCTAACTCCTCGTACACAATAATCTGGGTGAGATACTATATATCAATGAAAAGATATGAGAGTCCTCTTTCTAATGAAATTAGTTTCATCCAATTTAGATATTGGAGTAAAACGTTATGGTTGATCTACTTCAAACTATCAAAATAATCCACCAAAGGACAGATTCGAGAATTATTTGATTTTTAGGGACGTTTTGGTCATTCTTCCTCACCCAAAATCCATCCAAAGCCTATATTAAAGTCTTTTAGAAGCATTATATGTTATATTTTATCAAATTCCCTCAAAAAGAAAACCCTAAGCTCCTACATCCAACTTCAAGAACCTCCAAAGTTTACCATTAATTTTGCATATTTATTCAAGATTCCAAGTTCCTAGTTCAAGAACTCCAAGAACCATCATTCAAAGGCACGATTAACATCTCAAAAATGAGTATCGGTCTAAAGTTCATCATTCAAGGTATGTGGGGTTTTACAACAAGAACTCTCTTTTATTCTTCTGCCCAAAAGTAATTTTCTTTACAAAGGCATGATTTTTATATGATTTTTATGAATTTGAAGCATGAACCCATATCTTATGATGATTATGATGAAATCTTGATGTTTATAATTTTGAAAGATGAATTTACATGTGTGGAGATATAAAGCATGTATCTTGAATGATATTTATCATGATTTTGATATTTGGGTCATGAATCCCCATTGGAAATTGTGTTTTTTTTAGAAAGTGTGTGTTATAAGCACGTTGATGTTGAATATTTGAGATATTTTGAATGATTTAACCTTTTGGTCTTAATGGAGTTGTTTTGAACTCGAGTGTGAAAGAAATCCACAACGTGGTTGATTTTGATAGATGAAAAGCATGATGGCTCCAATGTATATTTATATATTACTGAAATTGTTTTGTTGTGGATTGTCTTTGAAATGATCTGAGCTAAGTCCGAGAGAAATCTTTAGCACTAAGTGGGAGGTATAAAGTGACCTTACTTTCCTAGAACTATGTGCCCCCGTAGGAGTGAGCCTAAGGCTGATTTATATAGTGATCACTAGTTTGTGTGGATTTGATATTAATAGTCCTACTCTGATGGCAAGGATAGGACAGCTCTCCCCAACGTGGGTTGTATGTTGAACTCCATGTAGTTCACATGGTTTATGTCGGTTATAGGATCTCCCAGTGTGTGTTTGTTTTCTTATGTCTATGGTGAATGGTGAAGTGATTTGAAAGTGGAATTGTGAAAGTTATTCTTTCGAAAGATTTAAATGATATTTACATTATGAGAACTGATATTCTTGATGAACTGAAAGTGACTGACAAATTATATGATGACTCACATATGTTATTGTACTTATTTCATCCTCTCATGATTATGATGATTTTCTTCAGGCTATGTGAGTCTTTCATGAATTCTGCATATTTCTTATAAATATTTATGATGATGATGTTTATACAACTGCATACACCCCCATATACCTAGTTCCTTTCCATGGTACTGACCCATATCTTTGGATGTGGGCTGTATTTTCTCGGAATATAGGTTCAGGTGCTCAGTTCTAGGTTCGACAGTGATTCTTCAGGCACGCTATTCTACATCCTCTGTTGTGGTGAGTCCTTATGTTTTGAGGACGTGATGTCTGTTGTTGGTTTCACGAAATCATTTACATTTGATAACTGAGTATGAGTCAGTTGGGGTATGTCTCAATGGCTCGCTGGTTTTATTGATTTTCTTAGAGACTTATCAGGCTAGTATAGATGTTGGGAGTTGACTAATAAGTCATAGTTTGTTATCTTTCAAAAATTCTTTTATTCTTGGATGATGATTACTCTGTTGATATTTGAGGGTTATTTATGGAAACCCCATTGATTTATGTTAAACTGAATGAAAATGGTTCAAAGGGTTAGCTTGGGGATACTCATAGCCTCAAACATCGTGTGACGCTCTGGGACCTATTTTCTGGGGCGTTACAAACTTGGTATCAAAGCCTAAGGTTTTAAGGTGTCCTAGGGAGTCTGACAAGCCGCGTTAAGTAGAGTCTTGATCATCGGTTTGTAGCGCGCCACATCTATGAGCAAGAGGCTACAAGAAGTTTTAGGGAAAATGTGATTCTTTCTTTCAGAAGTCTATAGTGCTTAAAGTGTCTATCTCTGCTATTGATTCATGCTCTCCTCTTTCAAAAATATGCCTCTACATCAAGCGAAAAGAAATAATGACCGTCAGCAACCTCAATCCACTGACCCATTGAATGAAAACGTGTCTCATTCTGAATTTTGGGCAGCCTTTCAGGCGCTGGCCCAAGCTATTACTACAAATATTTAGGCCAACCCAGCCCCAGCTTCATAGCAGCAGGGAGGTAATTCAACTGCTGCCAGGATCTGTGACTTTATGCAGATGAATTCGCCAGAATTCTATGGGTCCAAGTCTGATAAGAATCCACGGTTATTTTTAGAGGAGGTGCAGAAGATTACTCAGGTGATGCATGTATCTGAGGAACATAGTGTGGATTTATTTATGTATAGGTTGAAAGACCTTGCTTATGAATGGGTTGTTGCTTGGAGGAAAGGTAGAAGTGAGGGAGCTGTCCCTACAACTTGGCAAGAGTTCCAGGATGCATTCCTGGATAAGTTTCTTCCTTTGGAGATGAGGGAGGCAAAGGTGGAAGAATTTATGAACCTACGACAGGGCTCTATGACTATTAAGGAGTACTTTCTAAAGTTCAATCAGTTGTCCAAGTATGCTTCAGACTTAGTGGATGATAATCGGGCTAGTATGGGTAAGTTTGTGACTAGAGTGTCTAGTTATGTGGTTAAGGAGTGTAGGTTTGCTATACTGAATAGTGAGATGAATATTTCTAGGCTAATGACTCATACCCAATA
The DNA here is from genome assembly GCF_002878395.1 of Capsicum annuum. NCBI lineage: Eukaryota > Viridiplantae > Streptophyta > Magnoliopsida > Solanales > Solanaceae > Capsicum > Capsicum annuum. Next base: position 54,561 of record NW_025833317.1, on the reverse strand, counting down.
GATTGAGGCAGACAAGTTAAGGAGAGAGATAGAATAAGAGAGAATAAGAGAGCTAGGTCCGAGTAGCACGGATAAGGTCAGACTAGATCACAGGGATGGAGTTGCCCTCAGGATCATTTGTCTATGCCAGCACCATCATTTACTAGCGCTCTCATGCCTAGAGGCAAGCAGGAGCAAGGTAGCAGGTCATATATATCCAGGTCCCAGTACAGTGCTGGCAGTAAGCCAAATCATCTCCTGTGTCCTAAGTGTGGTAGGGCTCATTCGGGTGAGTGTTGGGGTGAGAAGAGGGGTTGTTTCTGGTGTGGTGACATGGGTCACAGAGTTAGAGATTGTCCATAGGATGGACAAGGGCGTCGTGACTATCGACCTCAGACCCAGACTCAGACTGTTAGTGCTCCAGCCCCAGCTCAGGGCGCCTCTTCTAGCAATGCTGGCAGGTAGCGCCAGAATAGATTTTATGCTTTACCATCCCACTAGGAACAGGAGGACTCTCCTGATGTTGTTACTGGTATGCTTCGTATATTTCAGTTTGATGTGTATGCTTTGTTGGATCCTAGATTCAATTTCTCATATGTTACACCTTTGATTACTGTGAATTTTGAAATGAGTCCTGAGATTATTCCTGAGCCTATCCTAGTTTCTACCCTAGTGGGTGATTCAATTGTTGCCCAGAAAGTGTATAAAAAGTGTTCTATTACCGTTCTTCATAGAGACTTATTGGCTAATCTGATTGAGTTAGACATGGTAGATTTTGATGTAATTCTGGGTATGGACTGGCTGTATTCTTCTTATGCCTCTATTAATTTTCAGACCCGAGTGGTCAAGTTTCAGTTTTCGGGTGCATCCGTGTTTGAGTGGTCTGGGAATTTTGTGTCACCCAAGAGTCATTTTATCTCTTACCTCAAAGCTAGAAAGCTTATTTCCAAGGGGTGTATTTACCATTTGGTTAGAGTCAAAGACACTAAGTCTGAGACTCTAACTCTCCAGTCTGTTAACGTCGTCAATGAGTTTACTGATATCTTTTCGAATGATATCCCAGGGATACCTCCTGATAGAGAGATAGAGTTTGGGATTGATCTTCTTCCCGATACTCAGCCCATTTCTATTCTTCCTTACCGTATGGCCCCTGCAGAACTTAAGAAGGTGAAAGAGCAACTCAAAGATCTACTAGATAAGGTTTCATAAGGCCCAGTAATTCTCCTTGGGGTGCTCCTATGTTGTTTGTGAGGAAGAAAGATGGCTCTTTGCATATGTGTATTGATTTCCGCCAACTGAATAAAGATACCATCAAAAATAAGTACCCCCTTCCGAGAATAGATGATTTTTTTGACCAATTGCAAGGTGCAAGTTATTTCTCAAAGATAGACCTTCGTTTTGGCTATCATCAACTCAAAGTTAGGGAGTGTGACATCCCAAAAACCACTTTCTAAACTCTTTTTGGCCATTTTGAGTTTTTTGTTATGTCTTTCAGGTTAACTAATGCCCCAGCATCTTTTATGGACCTCATTAATCGAGTGTTCAGACCATATCTGGATATGTTTGTCATAGTGTTCATCGATGATATACTGGTGTACTCCCGTAGTGAGGATGAACATTCTGATCATCTCTGAACTGTCTTACAAACCCTTAGAGATCACAAGTTATTTGCCAAGTTCAGTAAGTGTGAGTTTTGGCTAAGGTCAGTTGCTTTTCTGGGTCATATCATTTCTTTCGAGGGTATTAGAGTTGATCCCCAAAAGACCGAAGCTGTTAGAAATTAGCCTAGACCTATTTCTCTGACTGATATCCAAAGTTTCTTGGGTTTAGATGGCTATTACCACCATTTTTTTGAGGGTTTCTCCTCTATAGCGTCTCCTATGACTCAGTTGACCCAAAAGAAAGTGAAGTTCTTATGGTCCGAATCTTGTGAGAAGAGTTTTCAGGAGTTGAAGACTTGACTCATTTCAGCCCCTGTTTTGACTTTGCCTGATGGTGTTGATGGTTTTGTTGTGTACTGTGATGCTTCGAGAGTTAGGTTGGGTTGCGTATTGATGCAGAAGGGTAAGGTGATAGCTTATGCTTCTAGACAGTTGAAACCCCATAAGAAAAATTACCCCCCCCATAAGAAAAATTACCCCACCCATGACCTTGAGTTGGCTGCTGTTGTGTTTGCTTTGAAAGTCTGGAGACACTATTTGTATGGTGTCCATGTTGATGTTTTCACTGATTATAAGAGTTTACAGTATGTGTTTACCCAGAGAGAATTGAATCTTAGGCAGAGACGATGGTTAGAATTGTTAAAGGACTATGATATGAGTGTGCTGTACCATCCAGGAAAGGCCAATGTTATGGCGGATGCCCTAAGTAGAGTGTCCATAGGTAGTGTTTTGCATATGGTAGAAGGTAAGAAAGAGTTGGCACGTGATGTACATCGTTTGGCTAGATTGGGGGTTAGGTTGTTTGACTCTGTTGAAGGTAGTATAAGGGTACAGAGTAGTTCTGAATACTCCTTGGATTCGAAAGTGAAGGAAAAACAATACTTAGATGCTAGTTTGGTCAGACTGAAGGAGTCATTCAAGGACCAAAAAGTAGAGGTTTTCTCCCAAGGGGGAGACGGTGTGTTGAGATTGCAGGGTAGATTGTGTGTCCTGAATGTTGATGATCTGAGATAGAGGATTATGGCTAAAGCGCACGGGGTGCGATATTTTATTCATCCTGGTGCACCAAGATGTACTGAGACTTGCAAAAAATCTATTGGTGGAGTGGCATGAAGAAAGAGATAGCAGCGTTTGTAGCTAAGTGTGCAACATACCAACAGGTTAAGGTTGAACACCAAAGACCTGGTGGTATAATGCAAGAGTTTAGTATTCCCACCTGGAAGTGGGAAGAGATAAATATGGACTTCGTGATTGGTTTACCTCCTTCCCGATGCCATCATGATTCTATTTGGGTTGTGGTTGATAGGTTGACTAAGTCTGCTCATTTCTTGCCTATCCATACTTCATATACTGCTGAGGATTACGCTAGATTGTATATCCAAGA